>NC_089587.1:31544020-31814051 GCF_019320115.1 Miscanthus floridulus | reverse complement strand
TTGTACATATGCCTATCCTCTTCGAATCCTTGCTTCTAGGTCGTCCTTTCCCTAGCCCCTAGTGCAGCCTATGTGCTCCTTGTTCCCCAAGCCAAGGCTAAGCTTGTCCCTCTCTCGGAAGGATTGAATGAGCCCTTCTCCTTGTCTTCGACATATTTCAGTATCCTTGATACCGCCTCTTGGGTCTCCAGCTTATCAAACTTAAGATTACTGCCGGATGATTCTGTACTCCTTGCATATATCCAGTTCCTTGAGCGTACCTTCAAATTCATCACATCGATATTCCCAGCAGTTGTGGCCTCTTCGTCCATCTTCCTAAACTGTTCTTCCTTGGCATAGTAGCCATCGGGGTCTAGATGATGGTGGTGTTTGTTCCTCTTCGCCAGCTCGGTGTTATGGGCACTGAGCTCCAATGCCTCCGGTGAAGTCTTCTGAGCCACGATCTCCTTCCATTGACTAGGAGTTATTTTGCCAAACTCATTGAAGGGAGTTAACCCCTTTTGGATATACTTCGTGTTGAGCTCCGACCTCCAACGTTGGAATGACTCTCCCATCATCTTGATAGCATTTTTTACCAATTCGTGCTTACCCTCCAGAAATCTAAAATTGAGCTTCAGCTGCCTATCCCATAGTGCATTCTTTGTGTTCTTTGGTACCTCTTTCCAGTTAGGGATTGCTGGGTTCAATTTATCTCTTACTAGGGCCCCGATCGCATTACAGAATCGTCCTCTTAATTCCTTTGGCTCAAGGATCTCCCCTGCTAGCCTGACTCCATTATCACATAGCATGCCTTATCTAGATATAGATTTCCTTTTCTATCCGCTCATTTCCTCTTAGGCTTGGTAGTCGTGGTTGTGTCTTGAGGTTGTGGAGCAGAGGCATCGTGATCTGTCTCTGTGACTGTTGCCTCTGCCCTGCTTTCCTCTACTCCGTCTTGTCCAGTGAGATGTCACGGACATTGATGTCATTTTCTGAGTTTCAGGAGGGACCATGTATACGATAGGTCAAGTGTTAGCAGAGGTAACATAGCCAAAGCTTTAGCAAAATTTACATGCTAAGGCTTTTCCCTACCTCCTCGTTCGGGTCAAAATCCTTATCCAAATCTTCCTCTGTTGGCCTCCTTCTGGCTTCACGTGGGAAAGGATCCTTGTGACTTACATATCCCTCTTCTGAGTCATCATCCTCTTCTTCTTTGCCTTCAGCAGCCTCTCCTGCTCTTCCTTCTGCTCCCCCTTCCTCCTCGTCACACTGCTCCTGAGTAAGCATCACTTCTAGATCCTTTTCTAACTCATTATCGATCTGCTCCTGAGTTAGCTGGTCCTCTAGTGCTTGCTCCTCATAGGTTGGTGCTCATCATGCTCGGGGCATCGAGCTGCACTGTCTGGTGTCCGTGACATTATTTCACGCTTTGTTCTAATAGATGCAAGAAAGTGTGCTTTAGGTACGCGAGAAGGTATAAGAAATCAAAAAGGGCTATAAACCAAAGTAGTCCTAAAACAACAATATATCAAAAAAGAGTAGTAGCAGTGGTAGAGACCTCAGAAACATGTCAATCATCATCTGATCTTGAACTTGGAGCATCAAGGCATTATAACAGAGAAGAGAGGAGAAGGTAATGTAGGGGCGGCTGCTAATGATGCCAAGTTCCTCACAAGTTCTTGATCATTAGCTCATATTCCATATAATATATGGACTTGGACAATTTTCATCATCGACAAAACAAAGGACAGGAGAGGGGAGATTTGGTAAAAAAACCAATTGCTGCTTAGCAAACATAGTGCAGCAGCTGATGGTAAAAGACACGACAACAAAGTCCTGGGTGAGTCCTAGGAGATTTGGCAAAAAAGCAACAGCAGCAATAGTTATTAGCTAGAAGTAGCAAGTAGTAGTAGTAAGTAGAAAGTAGTTGAGTAAGTAAGTGTAGCAGGTAGAGTGGTAGTAGATAGAGTAAGAGCAGCAACCACTTAGGAGTAGCAATTAGTAAGAGGAGTCGTAGGAGTAGTAGAGAGGAGTAGTAGGAAGTAGTAAGAGGAGTAGTAGTAGGAGTAGTAAGAGGAGGAGTAGTAGGAGTAGTAAGAGGAGTAGGAGGAGGGAGGAGTAGGAGTAGTGGTAGTAGTAGTAGTAGCAGCAGCAGCAGCAGCCACTACACACCAGTAGTTGTCGATAGAATATCGTTGGCAGTCCATCGAGGGGTATCCATATGGTAGATTGATCGGCAGAGGAGCGTGTAATCAAGAATACGAATGGTAAACAGAGACACACGAGTTATACAGGTTCAGGTCGTCTGTACGACATAATACCTTACTCTTGTGGTCTATTGGTTTGTATTAGCTATCGTATGATTTGCCATGATTTTGTAGGGGGTCCCTGCCCGCCTTATATAGTCCGGGGGGCAAGGTTACAAGTCGGTTAGATCTTAGAGATAACTAGAAAGTAATAACAGATTACAAGAATCAGGGATCGTACGTATCCTAACAGATCTCGTAACATCTTTAGGATATCCTCCCATGCCTTGCGGGAGGCGCCGAGCAGAATCGTGCCCCGCAAGGCTCCTTCCGTGGGCTGGGCCGCCCCTGGAGGCGTATAGCCCATGTGGCCTGCCATGGGTATCTGGGGTCGTACCCCCACAGCTAGTCCCCGAGCGCCTTGTAACCATTGTGCAACACCGTCTTGAGCTTTTCGAGTAGGTGCAAACCAAAACTGAGCTGTCCAAATCATGGTCCGACCACCATAATGAATCGCCGAGCCGAGCAGTTGTGAGCAGCTGCCGAGCAGCTGGCAACATCGCTGAGCAGTGTGTTCCGAGCACGGCTTGACATAAGGGTTGTAAGGAGCTCAAGTCCAAAATTGAAAATTCCTATGTGGTAAAATGAAGTGTGCCCACTTAGAGTCGACCACGAGGGTAAAGATATCTTGTTTTAGCTTTTAGAGGCTCGGAGTCTTTCAGAAGAAACAAACACATTCACCGCAAAGTGAAGTGTGCCCACTTAGTCCCCGAGCCTGACAGTAGGTGACGTAGTCACGTGTGCTAGGCTCAGAAAATAGTAAACTAGCCGAGCAGGTAGCCAGTCCCCGAGCGTAGCCTCGAGATGAAAAACAAACACATTCACCGCAAGGTGAAGTGTGCCCACTTAGTCCCCGAGCCTGACAGTAGGTGACGTAGTCACATGGTGCTAGGCTCAGAAAATAGCAAACCAGCCGAGCAAGTAGCCAATCCCGAGTTTCAGGTGAAGATATCGGATAAATCAAACCGTGGAGAAAAAATCAGAGTAATGGCTGTGCAGTATCGGTTACTGAGCCTCATTAAATTGCGGAGAAATCAGTGAATATTTGGCGGCGATAAATGAGCGATGTGGGCTACTGTTATGTGATAGCCCAAGTTGCGGCCCATTAAACCACGTTGGAGGAGTCGAAGCAGCGCTGATCGTGGGAACGGTTTCCCAAAAACCCTCAGACCGGGGAAAGTGCTTTATAACTGCGCCGCCACATACATCGCCTCCTACCTCTGTCAATCTGCCCTGATTCCTTCCTTTGCAATCCCTGCGCTCCACATTTCACACCAACGCGAGCACTTGCCTCCAATCTAGGACCAATCCGGAGAGAATGGCGCCGAAAAAGGAGCCACAAAGCCGAGGAAGGCGGCCACCGAAGCCAGCCACAACGAGGAGTGGGTGCCATCGAAGACAGGGGTGGCGGGATCTCAATAGGATGGTGGTGGTGGGTGTTCTCCTAGACCACCTCACCGCCGGATGGCGGCCAGCTAGTGGTGAGCCCTTCCCAACCCTCATACTGATGAGGCTGTATGTAGTATTTGAAGATTATTTCAGGCGAGGATTAGGGTTTCCTGTCCACCCCTTTCTGAGGGATCTTATGGAGTTTGGGCGATTAGCCTCTATAATCTGCACCCCAACACCATACTACACGTGTCGATCTTCATCCATTTCTATGAGGCGTTTCTCGGTGTTCTTCCACATTTCAACCTCTTTAGGCACCTGTTTTGTCTGAAGAAGAAGGGGGGCAGCGGTTCCAAGGTGGTCGGCGGCGTTTTTGTACCTACAGCTCAGGGATGGGATGGCCAGCAAATACATCAACATACCACTAAATACCTCCCTGAAAGGTTGGAACGCCAGATGGTTCTATATCAAACAAAGTCACCCAATGATTCGATGCGACGCCCACCACATCCCAGTTAACCATAGTAACTGGTCGGAGAGACCCAACAATGCTAACATGGAGCAAGTAATGGAACTTCTGGACTTGATTAAAGGCTTGGAGCTTAGGGTGAACTGGTTGCAGCTAGCTTCATAGTGCGGCGTATCCAGCCCTACAAAGAGAGGGCCACCCGGCGTTCGACTATAAAGGTGACAACGATGGTACCCGAGAAAACACAGACCGTCTAACGAAGAAAAGAAGTAATAGACCGTGCCATGGACCTATTTACTTCCAATGTCTCATTCAGTTGGCCAAAAGGAACGAAGGCTTTCAACTGCACCAATCCACCTCCTCAGGTAACCTTTTCACTTTGCATTGATCAGGCATTAATTGCCGAGCAAAGGACTGACTTACTTATGTAAAGATCCATTTGTAGGATAGGGCAATATACTTTTCAAGCGTGCCGAGAGCCATTGGCCGAAGGAGTAGACATTCGGTGGCCGCTACAGACTGAAGAGGAGGAGCCGAGCACCTCGTCGGATAGTCCATCCCCAGTATCGGAGAAGATCCACGTGAAAAGACCAGCGATAGATGAGCCGGTCTAAAAAAGGAGAAAAACCGCAAGCTCTACGGCACACAAATCGGGGCAGCATCTTGCTTGGTGAAGACCGAACCGCTCGACCATGAAGAACCGTTGTGCTGGAGTGGTCGGACGATGATGAGGACCAGTCAGCGCATCCACCGAGCACAAAGGAGCCATTGACGGATGCTGAAGCTCCCCAGCAGCAAGCAAGGAAAAGTTATGTGCGGGCAATGACGGAAGTCCCAGCGGCGCAGACGACCAAAGTCCCTGAGCAATAAGAGGGGATAACCGCAGGGCAGCACATAGAGGGGGCCCTAGGGCACCAAGCGGAGCGGCACCCTGCTGTAGAGGAGCAGGAGTCCTCCATTAGGCAGACCCAAACAGCAGCGCCTAGGGGATCAGGCAGGCATCACCGATTCAAGAAATTTAATCGGAAGACCAAACCGTAAGTATATTTGCCTTGGAGTAATAATATTGTTCCTTGAATTCTCTTGATTACTGACAAACTGATATTACACAGGGCAACACCGAGGCCCATAACCTCAGTAGAACAAATGCCAACTGCTTCCATCCGGGAGTCCCCGAGTGCTCGGCAAACAGAGGACAGGCCAGCTGCCGCTTCCAGCGGTCCTGGCGATGGTGAATCATTGGCGCACACGACAGGCGCGTCAGCGACCGTGACCGAGGCTACGACCAAAAACGTCGATACTTGGAAGAGGAAACTACAGCTAATGTTGACGTGCCGGTGGCTAAGGATGCAACTCCGTCAACGGTTCAAGGAGCAACTGGCACCACCCGCAGCGACGCCAGGAGTGGTCGGAGCAGCTGTCCGACCACAGAGTCCCCCAATGGTGCCTCAAGCGACGGCGGAGGGAGGACGAGGTTGTGGAGATCGAGCGTTTCCAAACCTAAACCCCAGTCCGTCCGGATTCTCCAAAAACGCGGGGAAGAGGTAGTAATTGTCGAGGAAGAAAACACCACCAGGGAAATAAAGAGGTTGAAATCCGCCGTTGCCTGGAGTAATGACTCAAATTGAGGTAAGTACCGCACCTGGAATACTTATATATGTTGTTGGAGACCAAAGTTTATCACTAGCATTGTTTATCCGTAGGGGATCGCTCGAACAGCCAAGCAACGGCACCAACTGATGAAGAGGATGGAGCCCCTCGTCGAGGAAAACAAGAAACTCTGGGAGGCATTAGATCTTTCAGAAAAGAGTATCAAGAGGGCTCAGCGCAAGCAGGACCTTGCAGAGTCTAACTCGCAGGACCTTGAACATCAAAAGGGGGTTCTGTCCGAACAACTAACGGCTGCATCCGAGCAGCTGAAGAAGAAATCCGAGCAACTAGCGATTGTATCCGAGGAGCTAAAAAATATATCCGAGCAATTAGGCAAGAAAACCGGAGAACTCAAAAGTAAATCCGAGCAGCTCGATCGGAAGTGCCATCAGTTTGAGGATGTATCCAAGCAGAAATCCGGTATGCTTTATCACATAATGTACTTTGCAATAGTTGGCCAATCCGTTGTTTCAATAACTGTTGTGCTTGCCAGAGCAAGATGCAGAACTTAGCCAGCTTCGCCCAGACCGTCGAGCAAATTCGACAAGAGAAAACGAAAGAGTTGGAGCGAGCAGATAAACTAGCCGAAGAACTGAAAGGTAGATACCCCCTGATCGGAAGTAATGTTGTAGTACTTTTCTGGCCTGACGAACCATTGTAATTTTTGTAGATTATCGCCATAAAACCAAGGCACAGTTCGATGTGCTGGTGCAGGAAGCCAAAGTCCAGAAAGACAACTTCAACACTATAACCGCCGTAATAAAACCAGTACTCGATTGCGTCGACATTGAACTGGCACCCCCATCCTGACAGCAGGCAGCAAGGGCCCGACACCATCATTCAGAGATGCAAGGCAACATGGGAGAATTTCAAAAACTTCAATCGCAACGCCGTTTTGACCGCCGCTACTCATGCCCTTGCAGTGGTTCGGTCCCACTATCCGTCTATTGACATCCAGTCGATAGGTGGTGGGTTCGCCGATGGGTTGAGCGACACGCAAACCCAGCAGCTAGAGGATGATGTTGAAGATGCAGCAAAAATGCTTGTCGGTGATATAGACCTGTTTGGCGAAACAGAAGCTGTTGGCAAAGCTTAACAAACTGCTCGGATATTATCGCCTATAACACTTGCTTTATTTTGCGGTGAAGGATCGTTTGTATTAACAACCCGATGCAATTATGCATAATATAAGCAGTGTTCACTCAGTTAGTTTGCACTAAACCTGATGCTTTAGCTAGCCCGTAATCCGTAACGCAGAGCATGGAGCCCGTGCGCATGTTGGAAAAACAAGCATTATCATAGGACCGTAGCTGACCGCCCCAACACGCAGAGCATGGAGCCCATAGCATGTGTGGTGGGATATTAGAGCCTTAGTGTCCTCCATAATTATCATAGCAAAACGCATGCTGCCCAACGACCAATTTGAGTAACTTGGTGAGAAAAGTAGTTAAAGTGGCGTCCGAGCAGTTAGTTCGTGCCTGAAATCTAGGCCTTGACTAGCCCATAGTCCATAACGTCGAGCGCAGGGAACCTAACACATGTAGGATAAACAGGCATAACCAAGGAACCACAGCCAACCAATCGTAACGCAGGGCGCGGAGCCCCTAAGCACGTGTAGGAAGTAATCGGAGACTAGGTCTTCTCCATAGAAAATAGAAAAGAAAAACGTGTGCTGCTCGACGATCGGCGAGCTATGTTATGAAATTTGGAACGCAAAATAGTCATCGTTTTTAGGAGGAAAACCTATGTGATCCGGAGAAAACATAGTAGGCGATTTTTTTGGAGAAATCGTGTTCGGTGATTTGGAGTTGACGTGGTCGGCGATTTGGAGAAATCGTGTTCGGTGATTTTTGGAGTTAACATGTTCGGCGATTTGGAGAAATCGTGTTCGGTGATTTTTGGAGTTAACGTGTTCGGCGATTTCGAGAAATCGTGTTCAGCGATTTTTGGAGTTAACGTGTTCGACGATTTGGGGAAATCATGTTCGGTGATTTTTGGAGTTAACGTGTTCGGCGATTTGGAGAAACCGTGTTTGGCGATTTTTGGAGTTAACGTGTTCGGCGATTTGGAGAAACCGTGTTTGGCGATTTTTGGAGTTAACGTGTTCGGCAATTTGGAGAAATCGTGTTCGGCGTGCTCGGCGAGCGTATTGGAGGTCGTCATGGAGTGGCGTATAGCCCGATAACGGTAAGTGAAACTTATAATGGAGGAAAATTATGGAGACCAGAACTTTATTAATCTAAAAGTAAAGATTACATATCTGTGTTGTTTCAGGGATAGAAACGTATAAGGTGCTCTATGTGCCAGGAGTTAGGAACGTCGAGTCCATCTAAGTCGCATAAGCGATAAGACCCCGGTCGAGTAACACCTTTGACGACGTAAGGGCCCTCCCAGGGAGAAGACAGCTTGTGAAGCCCTTCGGTTTTTTGTTTCCTACGAAAGACGAGGTCGCCGATTGCGAACGAACGACCTTTGACGTTGCGGTTGTAATACCTCCGCAGACCTTCAAGGTACTTGGCTGTGCGAACGCAAGTAATCAGACGTTCTTCCTCAGCCCGATCGACGTCTTCTGTCCGAACAGCTGAGGCTTGCTCTTCATCATAATTTTCTACTCTAGGAGCTCGGAAAAGCAATATCTGCTGGGAGTATGGCCTCTGAGCCATAGACCATAAAATATGGAGATACGCCGGTACTACGACTAGCTTGAGTGCGCAGTCTCCAGACCATAGCTGGTAGTTCTTTGAGCCATCTGCCCAGATGCTTTTCTTCTTTCTGATAGAGCCTTTTTTGAGGGCGTCGAGGATCATACCATTAGCCCGCTCGACCTGGCCGTTAGCTCTAGGATGAGCAACGGAAACATATTTAACAGAGATGCACCGGTCTTCGCAGAAGTCCCAAAAATGAAGGCCGGTAAAAGTTGTCCCGAGGTCGGTGATGATGCTGTTCGGGAGACCGAATCTGTGTATGATGTCTTCAAAGAGCTCGACTGCTTTCTTTGCAATAGCTAAGACGAGTGGTTTGTACTCAATCCACTTGGAGAACTTATCAATGGTGACATACACATACCGGAAACCTCCTGGCGCTGGTTTGAAAGGCCCGGTCATATCCAGTCCCCAGCATGCGAATGGCCAAGAAGCTGGAATGGTCTGTAGTTCTTATGCTGGTACATGTATTTGCTTGGCAAAAAACTGACAACCCTCATATTGTCGAACGAGATCTTCTGCATCGGAGATGGCCGTGGGCCAGTAAAAACCTGCCCAAAAAGCTTTGCCGGCTAGTGTTCTCGAAGCCGCGTGATTGCCATAGGAACCAGGGTGAATTTTGGAAAGTAGCTTCACACCGTCATCTTGGATGATGCACTTTTACAGTATCCCTTCCTTGGCACTTTTCCTCATCAGGCTACCGTCTACCAGCACGTAATGCTTACTTCGACGAATTAGTCGTTCGGATTCGATTTTGTCGGCGGGTATTTCATTGCTGGAGAGGTATTTGATGAATTGTTCCCTCCAATCGGCGACCGGCGAAGGTACCGTGAGTACCAACTGCTCGGTAGGGGGGTACTTCCACAACTTCCTTATCTTCTTTAATAGATGGTGCCAGGAGATCTTGAACGAAAACCCCCGGTGGAACCGCGGCGCGAGAAGATCCTATCTTTGATAGCTGGTCGGCTGGTTGGTTTTGATCCCGTACCACGTGGTGGTACTCGATACCATAGAATTTCCCTTCAAGCTTCCTGATTTCGGCGCAGTATGCGTCCATTTTCTCACTGGAACAGGACCAATCCTTATTGAGCTGGTTGATAACCAGCGCAGAATCCCCATATACCATGAGGCGTTTGACGCCGAGCTCGACGGCTATACGGAGACCATGGAGACATGCTTCATATTCCACGGCGTTGTTGGAGGCCAGAAAATGTATGCGAAGAACATATCGGAGTTTATCCTTTTTCGGCGTGATGAACAGAATGCCCACACCAGCACCATTGATGTTAAGGGCGCCGTCGAAGTACATCACCCAGTGCTCGAGGCAAGTGGCGGCAATGGGTTCTTGGATCTCAGTCCACTCAGCGATGAAATCAGCAAGCGCCTATGACTTAACGGTCGGTCTGCTTCGGAAGTCAATGGAGTAAGTGCCGAGCTCAACAGCCCATTTGATGATATGGCCATTGGCCTCTTTATTGCGGAGAATATCCCCCAAAGGGAACTCGGTGACCACGGCAATCTTGTAGTATTCGAAGTAATGTTGGAGCTTGCGTGAGGTAATCAAAATTGCATATAACAGCTTTTGCACCTGAGGATAACGAGTTTTGGGATCATTAAGTACCTCACTGATAAAATAGATCGGATGTTGCACCTTGTAGGCATGTCCAGTTTCCTCACGTTCGACGACAATAGTTGTACTGACCATGCGAGAAGTGGCGGTGATGTAAATCAGTAGAGTTTCATCTGGTCATGGCGCTGTCATGATTGGAG
Organism: Miscanthus floridulus; assembly: GCF_019320115.1. Taxonomy (NCBI): domain Eukaryota; kingdom Viridiplantae; phylum Streptophyta; class Magnoliopsida; order Poales; family Poaceae; genus Miscanthus; species Miscanthus floridulus. Next base: position 31,803,786 of record NC_089587.1, on the reverse strand, counting down.
GTTTTGTTAAAAACAACTTGAGCTGCTCGAAAGCTGTGTCTGCCTCCTCTGACTAAGAAAAAAGCTCAGAGGCCTTGAGGAGCTTGAAGAGAGGTAGCCCTTTTTCACCGAGGTGCGAGATAAAACGGCTTAACGTAGCCATGCAGCCCATAAGCTTCTGTATATCCTTGACACACGTCGGCCATTTCATGTTGGTGATGGTAGAGACCTTGTCAGGGTTTGGTTCGATGCCCCGAGCGCTGATGATGTAGCCTAGCAGGATACCGGATGGAACTCCAAAGATGCACTTTGAAGGGTTCAGCTTCCATCGGTATTTGCTTAGGTTGGAGAAAGTTTCTTCAAGGTCAGCGATAAGATTGTCGGCGGTTTTAGTCTTGACGACCACATCGTCAATGTAGGCTTCGACGTTGCGGCCGATCTGTTGGTCGAGGCATGTCTGGATAGCCCTTTGGTAGGTTGCTCCAGTGTTCTTTAGTCCAAAGGACATAGTGGTGTAGCAGTATGCACCGAAAGGCATGATGAACGATGTCTTGACCTAGTCTTCTTTCTTGAGGGAGATCTAATGGTAGCCGGAGTAACAGTCAAGAAAGGAGAGCAACTCGCAGCCGATAGTGGAATCTACAACCTCATCTATCCGAATCAGGCCGAAGGGGTCTTTAGGGCAGTGTTTGTTAAGATCAGTATAATCAATACACATTCTCCATTCTTTATTCTTTTTCTTAACAAGAACAGGATTAGCTAACCAATCTAGATGATACACTTCTTTTATAAACCCAGCAGCTAAGAGCCATTTTATTTCTACCCTAATGGCCTCCTTTTTGTCCGGCGCGAATCGGCGAAGTTTTTGCTTGATCGGTTTAGCAGTCGGCGAGACATTCAAGGAGTGCTCGATCTTCTCCCGTGGTACCCCTGGCATGTCTGCAGGTTTCCAAGCAAACACGTCGGCGTTGGCACGTAGGAAGGAGATGAGCGCGCTTTCCAATTTGGGGTCGAGGTGAGCCCCAATTTTCACCGTCTTGGAAGGGTCATCGAGGCCGATGCCGATCTCCTTGACTTCCTTAGACTTGGCAGAGGCACGAGGAGGTTCTAGGATCTCCATGTCGTCAGCAGATGCCATCTTGGCTTCGGCAACCACGCTAGCCATCTAGATGGAGAGGTCGGTCGCTTCGGCGAGGGCGAGACTTTCTGTCTCGCAGGCGTAGGCGACAAAGAGGTTGGCCCGTAGAGACAAGACTCCTGCGGGTGAAGGCATCTTCAACCCCAAATATGCGTAGTGCAGAATGGCCATGAACTTGGCCAGAGCGGGACGCCCTAGTATGGCGTGGTAGGCGGTGTCGAAGTTGGCAACATAGAAGTTGATATGCTCCACTCGGTAGTTGGTTGCCGTGCCGAACTATACTGGTAGGGTAATTTCCCCAAGCAGTCTGGATGCCCTGCCAGGTACCACACCCAAGAAGGAGGAGTCTGAGGGCGTGAGATCTGTTGTCCCGAGGCCGAGCTCCCTTAGGGCCCCGGCGAAGAGTAGATTCAAAGCACTCCCACCGTCGACAAGGACTTTTCTGAAGAGCACCTTCTAGACAGTCGCGTCAAGGACGAGGGGAAAACGCCCTGTGTAGAGTATGTCCGCCCACTAGAAAATGCCCTGCTGAAGGTGATGGGGACTTCGGACCACGGGCGATAGCTGGGGTTGGCGGTAGTTTCCTCTAAAGCGACGGCGAGCACTTGTTGGGCGGCGAGCTTCCGTTCCCTTCTGCTCTTGTTAGAGGCGAAACCCCCGAAGATGGTGGCAACCACCTTGTCATGGTCCTGGAAGGCATTATTATTATCCCCAGTTGGTCGGCGTCCTTCGTTCCCACCATTATCGTCGTTGTACTTTTTCTCCTGGAACTCCATAGCCAAACCAAGGCAGTCTTTCATCTTGTGTTTGGCGTTCTTGTGCAGGGGGCACGGTCCATCGAGGATCTTCTTGTACTGCTCATCATAGTTACGCTTTGCGCGTGGCTCATTGACGTTGGCAATAAAGTGATCTGGTCGGCGGCGGCGATTCTGACCAGGTTTGAATCCATCTGGCTGATCTCGTCCGCTATCGCGATGGAAACTACGGTCATCGTAGCGGCGATCGTTGTAATGTCGGTCGTCGTTGTGGTCGTCGTGGCGGTGAACGTTGTGCTGTCGGTCGTCGTTGTGGTCGTCATGGCGGCGAGGCGGGCGATTAGTGCCCGTATCTTCATTAAAGCGCACATCCGCTTCCTCGACGTCGGTGTACTGGTTGGTGGTTGTGATCATCTCGCCGATGCCGATAGGTGGCTTTCTGTTGAACTTAGAACAGAGTTCACGGTGATGAAGTCCTCGAACGAAGGCGGTGATGACTTCGGCTTCCGTGATGTTGGGAATAGAATTCCTCATCTCAGAGAAGCGTCTGATGTAGCTGCGGAGTAGTTTGGATGGCTTTTGGGTGATGCGGTTGAGATCATGCTTGGTGCCCGGCCGCCTGCATGTGACCATGTAGTTGTCGGTGAAGACTCTCTTCAGATCTTCCCAAGATCCGATGGAGTCCGGGGCAAGGCTTGTGAACCAGCTCATGGTGGCTGGCGTGAGCGTGACGAGGAGATAATTCGCCATGACGTTGGTGTCTCCTCTGGCGGCGTGGACGGCGGTGGCGTAAGCCTGCAGCCACTGAGTTAGGTTCATCCTTCCTTCATAGGGCTCGACTCCGGTGATTTTGAAACCACAGGGCCACTGGAGCGTTCAGAGCGCCCTGGTGAACGCTGGGGGCCCTTCCGGGTTGTTGGGGCCAATATCAGCAGTATTGCCGGCGACGATCGGCTCCAGAGCTGAGTCCGGGTTACCATACTCTTGCTCGTACTCCTGGCGGCGTCGTACTTCATCTTCATGGCGCCCGAAGTGACGTTGATCGATACGCCGTTGTGCATCTCGAAGGTTACTGAGGTGCACTCGGGCGTCCTATTCAACCTCTTGGTCGTGCTGGCGATGATGCTTGGCGTGGTGGCCTCCAACTCCCCCCTGGGGAGGTAGTGATTGGTCGGTGAAACAGCTTTGACTGGGGCGGTGATTAGATCTAGGATCGACTGATCGGCGAATCGCGCTTGTGGAGCACGAAGGTCTCTAAACCTCTCGGATCTCATTAACTTGACAGTGTGCCGCTTTTAGCATAGCGGCGACCTTGGTGAGCTCGGGCGTCTGCGGGAGGTGTGCAAGTTTGTTGGTGGCCACCGCCAGATTGGCGCTCGGAGTTTTGAAGACGTCATGGCCGTCAACGCGGAGGAATTCTTCATTGAGGTTGCGATGGAGGGGCCTTCCTTACGAGTCGAACTGGTTATCACGAGTGGCCTCGGCCATCACAATGGCACATTTGTTATCACGGCGTTGCGCGTGGTTGGCGTTCCTGTTTTCATGGGCGGCGCGTTCCTCATCTGTTTCGCCGTTCCGAGGGGGGCTATCGATGTTGACGTTGAAGATTGCGCCACCCCGGAAAGGCAGGAGAGGGGGTTGCTCGGTGAAGGTCTCGGCGAGGGGCTCTGTGGAGCCTTGAGACTCGGAGTCCGGATTTTCCTCTAGGATAGTTTGGAGGGATGTTCTAGGACCCCGGCTGGCATGCAGCATGTTGACGGTTGGTGGGAGCTGGTCGGCGACCTGGTCGGTGAATTTGCCCCTCAGGGCGTCCTAATACGTAGCGGTGGCGTTGGCGAGCCCGAAGGGTAGGGCGGTGAGCCCCAAGGTTTGCCAAGCGCTGAACACCGACAGATCGAGATCGGAAGGTGGTCGGTGATGAACAAGGGTGTCCAGAGCTGACTCGGCAATGGAGAGGCAATCGGTGAGTTTCAGGCCGACCCGATCGATAGACTCGATCCGATCGTCATTGTTGACATGCCTCCTCCGGTAGCGAGGAAGCGAGCGGCGAGTAGTTGACGAAGTCGACCCCAGAAGTGGTTCTGAGATTGGATCTGCGGTCGCAGGTGCGAGGGTGGTCGGCGCAGAACGAATCTGCACTGGCTCGAGAAGCTCTCCAACTCCATCAGCGTTGATGACCCACGTGATGGATCCGACCGTGAAGATCTGGCCGGGCTACAGGAGGGACGAAGAGCCTGCGGAAAAAGCCATCTTGTTCGACAAGGAAACAGCACGCACACCCCTACCTGGCGCGCCAACTATCGATAGAATATCGTCGACAGTCCACCGAGGGGTATCCCATGATGGTAGATTGATCGGTAGAGGAGTGTGTAATCAAGAACAAGAAGGCAACAGAGACACATGAGTTATATAGGTTCAGGCCGTCTGTATGACGTAATACCTTACTCCTGTGGTCTGTTGGTTTATATTAGCTATTGTATGATTTGCCATGATTTTGTAGGGGGTCCCTGCCCACCTTATATAGTCCGGGGGGCAAGGTTACAAGTCGGTTAGATCTTAGAGATAACCAGAAAGTAATAACAGATTACAAGAATCATGGGATCGTACGTATCCTAACAGATCTTGTAACATCTTCAGGATATCCTCCCATGCCTTGCGGGAGGCGCCGAGTAGAATCGTGCCCCGCAAGGCTCCTTCTCGTGGGCTGGGCCACCCCTGGAGGCGTAGCCCATGTGGCCTGCCGTGGGTATCCAGGGTTGTACCCCCCACATAGTATATAAGCAAAAAAACAGAGAAGGAGTGGTAGTAGTAGAGTAAGAGCAGCAGCCACTTAGGAGTAGCAAGTAGTAGTAGTAAGTAGAAAGTAGTAGAGTAGAGTAAGTGTAGTAGTAGAGTGGTAGTAGTAGAGTAAGAGCAGCAGCCACTTAGAAGTAGTGAGTAGTAAGAGGAGTAGTAGGAGTAGTAAGAGTAGTAGTAAGAGGAGTAGTAGGAGTAGTAAGAGGAGTAGGAGGAGGAGTAGTAGTAGTAGTGGTAAGAGGAGTAGTAGGAGTAGTAAGAGGAGTAGTCGGAGGAGGAGGAGTAGTGGTACGAGGGGTAGTAGTAGTAGTAGTAGTAGTAGTAGTAGTAGTAGTAGTAGTAGTAGTAGTAGTAGTAGTAGTAGTAGTAGTAGTAGTAGTAGTAGTAGTAGTAGTAGTAGTAGTAGTAGTAGGGAAGAACGGATGATGGAAAATGGTTAGTACTTAGTACAGTTTCACGAGTAATGTTTCAAGAGACAGAAGTCATCACTCGCAGCACCATAGGATGTGTATGGATCCAGGAAACACAAATAATAGCCAGGAAAAATAATCATGTTATCAGACATGTAACCGGTTTGCGCGCCAAACAAAGTAGCTATTCTTTTAGCATATAAACAAGGCATAGCTTATGAATGAGCATCGAGCACGTGTTATGACAAATTAATTGTGCAAAACAACAAAGAAGCAAGGAAGATGCTTTGAAAAAACCAATAAAACATTTAGTGGGAACAATCAATAAGTAAACCTAGTCCAAATATATGTGAACAAGTATCTGGAGTTTACATCTAGTAGTTTATTTAGTCTCAGGACTGAAAACATTCAACGTGTGCCAATTGTAAAACATCACATGCTTCCAGTTAATCTTGTCCAATAAAGTCAGGAAGTGCACAGCTAAAAAACAGCCAGCGTACGTGCAATCTTTAGTTTATACAGTTGAGATATCCAACTTATCACAAAAATCTGACCACAGTAAAGCTTCACGACCACTGATAGAGAAACACAGGTGCCAGCTCAAGTTCACTAGTAGAAGTACCAAGTTTCCTCCCAATTTTCATATAGTATTTGATAACCAGCAATCCAAGTAAAAAATATGGTTTCTAATCATTGGCTAATAATTTGATTAAACTAAGATTCTTCATTTTAGCATCCCCATTTCTCAGCTGTCAGCACCAATAAATGCAGATAATGCAACACATAGACATGGTACATTATGTTCCAATACTATTGCCATCGTTTATGTTGCTTGTTCAGACAGATTTTCTTTGGGAGGAACAAAAAGCACATCATCCTTTCTTGGTTTTGATCCACAGTAGATAAGATGGACCAGATGGAAGCCCAAAGTGAGGAAATTGCAGAACAAAGTTCAAAAAAAGGGAGGACCAATGTCACAAACAGCAGATTGGGTCTGCATAAAATAGAGATGAAGGCATAAAGGATGCAGTAAAGGAAGTGCTCCGTTCGTTCCAGGCAATCAATCTCATGATAACCAACAAAACTAAATAACAGTATCACATGAGAATAGCTACTTTGTTTGCTACTATCTAATCCATAAATCAGAGAGGGAGAGGCACAGGGGGAGAGAGAGTGGGAGATCACTGACTTGGCCACTGTGCAATCCTCAAGCTGCTTCTCGTCGCAGCATGTGTCGTCGATGCGCGGGGGCAGGGGGCGGGCGTGGGGCGCCGGGAGCCTGCGTCGTCGGCGTGCGGGGGCGGGACGCCGGGGGCCGGGCGCGGGGCGCCGGGAGCCTGCGTCGTCGACGCGCGGGGGCGGGCGGCGTGGGCCGAGTGCGGGACGCCGAGCGCTGGGGGCTAGTGTGGGCGGGCGTGGGCGTGGGACCGGCGGCGGGGCTGGCGGCGGAAACCCTAGGCGCTCGGGGCAGCCTGACGGCGTCAGAGGAAGAAGATAGCACCCAGACTAGATGACTCCTGTGCGTCCTCTTATTTATACTCGGGACTATTTGTAGGGGCGGTTCCTGATCCAGCTGCCCCTACAAATACATTTGTAGGGGCGGTTCCTGATCCAACCGTCCCTACAAATAATTTCTATTTTTTTAAATTATAAATTCTATATTTTTTATATCATAAAAACACAAAGTAATATAAAAAATTATGTATATGCACAAATATAATATTTTGTATTATTCTATATATGAAGATATATATATATATATATATATATATATATATATATATATATATATATAAACAATTGTAGTCAAAACAATATAGAAAACAAAAATTAAAAATTTGAATTTTAAAACTTCGACTACAATTTTATGACATTAAATGAAATAAAATGAAAATGTTGTAAACATAAAAGTTGTATAACTCATCAACATGTACAACTTTTATTTTGGTCATCTTGTCACGTGACTTTGTTTGAACGATTCAAATTTTGAAATTCAAACAATTTTAACTTGAAATAATATTTTGAAAGGGTAATGATTTCAGATGAAAAACTCATGAATACCAAAGTTGTAGAACTCATCAATATATACAACTTTTATTTTGATCATATTTTTATTTGACCAAATTTGAACAGTTGAAATTTTGAATTTCACTAAACGGCAACTTCAGACAAGATTTTGAAACCTTAAATGATTTCAACAATAAAAGTCGTGAACATAAAAGATGTTGAACTCCTCACTATCTACAACTTTTATTTTAGTCACTTCTTCATGTGACAAAGTATTAGTAAACATTGTTCATAAATTCACATATGACTCATAGTTTCATGAACTATACGAGAAACATGTTGATTTGTGAACAATGTTTACTATCACTTTGTCAGATGAAGAAATGATCAAAATAAAAGTTGTAGATCTTGATGAGTTATACAACTTTGGTATTCATCACTTTTTCAGTTGAAATCATTTAATGGTTGAAAATCTCGTTCGACTTATCATTTTTTTAAATTTGAAAATTTGAAGTGCTCAAACTTTGTCAAATGAAAAGAATGACCAAATCAACACACTAACTTGATGGGGCAAGATTTTAGGGAAAAAATCATCACATTTGGAGTTAGTATGAGGGAGAAAGACTAGTTACAAATTTTACCCAGAGATTAAAAAAAATCACAACTGTTCATGATGATCAATGATGAACAAGTGTGATTTCTCTTTTTAATCTGTGGCTGAAACTTATAACTAGTTTTTCTCCCTCATACTAACTCCAAATATGATGGTTTTTTCCCTAAAATTTTCTAAAATCATACTCTATCATTTTAGTCTAGTCATCTATCTTTGTCACTAATTTTGAAGAATTCAAATTTTAAATTTCAGAAAATAACAGCTTCAAACCTGATTTTCAAACACTAAATGATTTCAGCTGTAAAGGTGATGAATATAAAAGTTGTATAACTCATCAAGATCTCCTACTTTTATTTTGGTCATTACTTCATTTCATAAAGTGTTAAGCGATTTCATAAAGTTTTAGTAGTAATAGAGTGGATGTTCAAATAGAGTCATCTAGATGTTGCAAAGGGTAGTCTCACACACATGCATAAAATGTAGTCTCACACACATACAAAAATATAGTCTTACACACGTACATAAATATATTGTCTCACACGCATGCATAAATGAAGTCTTACAAACACACACTTACATAAACACTCCACGTTCAACAACTAGCTAGCCCGCTGTAACGACTTTCCCCTTGACACCTTTTCGTTCCCATGGCATTATGTCTTTGGAGAGGTTCTTTTCCACAACACTGATCTTCTTAGAAAAGTCTATGAATAGCGGCATCTCATCGTAGTTATTGTAAGCTTCAACATCATCTACGCCATCAACTCCAATAATGTGTTGTTTCCCGGAGGCAACCACGTGCTTTGTCTTCTTCTTCGGGGGGAGATTACTTTAAACTTGTGCAACACGTAAAGCGAGCACCCAAGGGTCATCTTGGTAGCCTAGATTCTTGAGGTCCAGGACTCTCAATCCGATCTCGCTCAGTTGGTGTTGTTTGATCCAGCGACATCGAAACAGGGCCACCGTTATATCCCTTCCATAGTCAAGTTCCCATATCTCTTCAATGATGCCAAAGTATTGGATCTTTCGCCCTAATCCATCGAGAGCCTCTATTCGAACGCCGCTGTTTTGGTTCACATATTTACTATCCTTTACGTGGGTATAGTACATATACCCATTGATGTCATAAGCATTCCAAGATGTCACTTGTCTCGATGGCCCCTCCGCCAACCTACTGATGGTAATAGAGTCTATGGTTTCTTCAGGCGGTATATTTTAGTCCATCAACCATGTAGTTAGTCGTTGCTTGTGTTGTTTCATGACCCAATCATCCAAACGGCCATTTCTCTCTGCCATAATGATAGCCAAGTGTTCATCAATGTACAGTTGCATCAGCTGTGTACTCTGCAAGACACTGTAATGCGCCCAACTCACCTCTTTGTAATCATGGTCGATGAACATTTTTCTACCACGGGTGTCTTTCCCAGCCAGCCTACCCTTGTAACGAGAATCGAGTTTACCAATTCCTTTCTGTACTTTTAGGTACTCTTGACAGCACTCGACGACTTCTTCAGTACTATAACCCTCTATCATGGAGCCCTCTGGGTATGCTCGATTATGCACGTATCGACTTAGAACCGACATGAACCGCTCATAGGACCACATTTCATGCAAGTAGCAAGGGCCTAGCGCCTGTATTTGATGAACCATGTGAATCATGAGATGTGGCATTATATCAAAAAAAGCAGAAGGTAAACATATCTCCTGTTGGTTTTATGTCTCCACCACAAATTCATGTAGGTCACTCAGCTCTTGATTGCCAATCATCTTCTGTGAGATCTTCGAAAAGAAGTAGCACATGCGGGTGATGACCATTTTCAAGAACTCTGGCTTTATAGCCCTGATTGCAATAGGTAGAAACACTATCAGCATCACATGGCAATCATGAGCCTTGCAGTGTGTTATTGACAAGTCCTTCATTGACATTAGCTTCTTCACATTTGTTATTGTTCCATTTATAGGGACGGCTGATGTCTTGGCACCCAAGCATGGCACTGTAGGGGGCGGCTCCATCACCAGCCGTCCTACAAAAAAATTCGACCTGTTGCTAAAAATCGTTTTTTACGTAATGGATAGATCTTCATGAGCTCGAATCCTGCGTGCACAATTGACACATACACTCACACGAGGGGAAACGGGTACGAGAAGAAGCCAAGACTGCTGGTCCAATACTCCTACGGGGACGTACGCGTATATATAGTACAAGTGAATAAAAAATTTACTTGGCCCATGCGTGTGGATGTATACTCACCATATACATGCAGCTTTGATTATATTATGTACCCTCCAAAATACGGACTAAAGTGTTTTTTTGGCTGCTGCTGCAGCAGCAACAGTATATTTACTGTTTTTCAGGACAAACTAGCTTTGATAATACTCCCTCTGTTCTACAAAGAATGCAATTCTAATACAGTGACATATTTTAGTATCCTACTATATAGATAAAAAGGTATCAATATTTTGTAATATGAAATAAATACCATTAGATTATAAAAGTGAATAGCGTTCACTAAAATCTTAGTCAAACATGGACTACTTTAACTGGCACGCAGCCATATATAGTTATAGTTTTCTCATAACAAAGGGAGTAGCAACTATGTTATCTCTCATGGTCCAATCTTAAGAAGACCAGCACCTATATAAGTTAGAGCCACATACGTCCATATATGGGTATGAAGATCGAATCCAGATTGATTTGGAATGGATGATACAATTACAAATATAGTGTTCAATCTCAAGAGACCCCTGACTATATGAGTTAGAACAGTGCAACATTCATCCACGATGTGCTGTCCCGATTCGAAAATGAATTTAAACGAATGATACAATGAAAAAATAAGTTTCTAAGCCACAGGTCGTTCAGGCTACCACCATGCAATAAGCGTATTTCCGTTGCAACGCACTGATATTTTTTTTTGCTAGTAGTAATAATTCTTAATTTATGTATATTCATATGAACAACAAGTGGGCCCATATGTTGGCTTTTTTTCCTCGTCTTTCTTCCTCGCTCTCACACCGGCCATCAGCTTTTGCGATCTGCTCTCGTGGCTCATGCTTGCTATGCCAAAATAGCACAAAGGGGATACCTTAATCAATGACATGGAATTGAAACACGTCACTTGGATAAATAGAACGCATCGCTGATTACGTGTTGCCTAGGGCAAGAAACAAAACGCGTCACTATTGATAGCTTATCAGTGACTCTTCCCAACTAGACGCGTCACAAATATCAGGTGCTCCTTCTCAGCGACGTGTTTCAAGAAAACACGTCTATACACACCTTGGACCCCAAAAAATCTCTATATCTCTATACAACAACTAAAAAGACTCGGAAGTCGTCATCGTCCCTGTAAACCCCCCCCCCCCCCCCCCCCCCCCCCCCTCGAGTAAAAAAATCGACCCGCCCCGCGCTGACGTCCGGTTCGGTGAAAATCGCTCCGCTCGCGCGGCCTCCGCCCTCTGGTCTAGAGAAATCGCCCCGCCCACCCATGCCCCTGCTCCAATCGCCCTGCCCCGCTCCCTTCTATCACGCATCCGTAGAACCGCCGCCCGCGCACAACGCCCAGTTTGCCCCACGGCCTTCTATCGCCCTCCTTCCCTTTCGGGAACAACCACTGCTCAGATCGTGGATGTAGTTGATCCTTTTTTTCTCGAACGTGCATTAGCACGGTTTTCATTAAGAAGGAGTAGAGTCAATACGAAATTACAAACTTTGTAGCAGTAGTAATCCACCGATTACTAAAGCTAACAAACAGCCGTTCGGCACCACGCGGTTTTGATTTACAGTAAAACTAATTTGCGACCACTGCCTACAACGCTATTAGAGTAGCGCTTGCAGCGACAAACAGATGCTGGTACCCAGCCAGGACCACTCCGAAGCCTCATCCTGGATCATGCGCGCCAAGACAGCCGGGTCGGAGGGGACTTCCGTTGAACGCGCCAAGAATAGCAGAGTCGAAGCCCTTGCGCACCTGCTTGACAACTCCCTTCCTGCTTCACAACCACCACATCATCACCATCTCCTCTTGCACAGTCACCACATCCTAGAGATGTAGTTTGGACAGCAAGATGCTCCAAACCTCCTTACTGTATCTGCAACCTATGATAAGGTGATCCAATGTTTCCGGAAGCTAGTCACAGAAGATACACATGCTAGAGTCCTGAAGGCCATGACGGAATCTCCGCTCGGCCGTCTAGCATCGTCCATGCATCACAAGCCAGAAGAAGAAGCGAACTTTTGGTGGCGCCGACGTTTTTCCAGATTTCTTTGGCCCCTAGAGGCCTTGAGGAGCAAAAGAACATTGCTCTGTATGCCGAAGCTGACGAGTATGAACCATCCGCGGTTAGCCTCCAATTGAAGGTATCAAGCGACCCCGGTGTGAGCTGTACGTGCTGCAACCTTCGCCAGACCTGCAGGAACTCAGCGATCGCTTGCACCGTGTATGCGCCTGTGATGTGCACTACCGGAAACAAGATCTTTGCCGTGTGTCCAAGGCACACGGTGTGAAGCAAAAAAAAAACACTCGACAAAGGCTTTGTCGAGTGTTACACTCGGCAAACAGCACACGGCGTACACAGTGACGGCACAAGTTTATTTGCCGAGTGTTTTTTATCGGGCACTCGGCAAAGACGTTGCCGAGTGCTGAAACCAACGCTCGGCAAAAAAAAGTAGCGTGATGCCGCGGAGACAGTCACGATGTGTTTACCGAGTGTCTAACGACCTCGGCACAACTCAGCAAACATGACCTTGTTTGTCGAGTGCCCAAGCCCTGACACTCGGCAAATAGTGCATGTTTGCCGAGTGTCCAGGCCCCGACACTCCGGCAAATAATCTATGTTTGCCGAGTGTCACATCCCCGACACTCGGCAAAGACTGGCCATTCCAGGGACCCAGCTTTTGTTTCTCTTTGCTGAGTGTCCAGGGCGCTGACAACTCGGCGGCAACATGCCTTCTTTGCAGAGTGTAGACACTCGATAAAGAAGCCATTTAGCCCTAGAATGCAAATATTTTTGCCACGTGTCCGTTTTTGCCGAGTGTATTTTTTATGGCACTCAGCAAATAGCCCTTTTGCCGAGTGTAAACACTCGGCAAAGCTGCCACATATAACTAGTTTTATTTGGTTCGGTCACAACCACCGTACCACATTCAAATAAACATCACATCCATCATAGATAGTTCACAATAGGCATCACAAGGCAGTTCATATAGATATATCGACTGCATCACAAATGCAAATGAACTTTACAATCACAAATGCAAATAAACTTTAGAATCACACACTACTGGAAAACCAAGATTTGCCTAGTGTTTAATGGTTTGCCTAGTGCCAATCGTCGGACACTAGGCAAAGAGCTTGTTTGCCGAGTGTTAGACCCCCGGAGCACTCGCAAAACAAAGGCACTAGGCAAATAACGATTTGCCGAGTGTCGACACTGGGCAAAGAAATCCACTCGGTAAGATGACCCATTTTGCCTAGTGTCAATACTAGGCATACCATCACACTCGGCAAAGGCTGCCGGAGGGCAACCGTCGTTAACCATTTTGCCGAGTGTCTTCCGTTAACACTCGGCAAAATTATAACTTTGCCTAGTGTCTCCGGACGACACTAGGGCAAACCGGTCAGTTTGCCTAGTGTCTTACAGAGACACTATGCAAAATATTTTTTTCTTTTTTTGATTTTAGCTTCCAATTTTTTCTGTAGCTTTCCTACTATACCTTGACCAACATGTTGAAAAGTTGGCATAATTTTATGAAATTTTGCTATATTTCTTTAGTTTATTTAATTTCTTTGAATTTTTTCGACAAATGCAAATTTGAACTGCAAGTATGACGAATAATGGCAATTCATGAATGCAAAAATGATATTCATGTTAGTAAGTGTTAGTTGAGGCCGTATCCAGAAACAGACAAAAAATTTCACAACATCTTCACGTCGAGACATGACCATGAACTTGCGAGCAAATAGTTTTTAAATTCTATTAAATGAAAACGGAGTCTGAAATTCATGAACTTGTCGACAAGTCAAGATATCGCATGCGGGTGCCATGATAAAAATTTAAAAAGATTTCGAGCACATCGTCACGTATGATGCTTAGAAAACCCTAACATCATGTTTTTTATAGTGTTTGCCTAGTGTTGGGTTATCGACACTCGGCAAAGTTAATTTTCAGTTTATATTGTTTGAGTGTTTTTTTATTTTAAAAAAAATTCATAGTTCAAAAACATTCATATTTGCCCAGTGTCAGATCTAGGACATTAGGCAAATCAGTAGAAGACCGGTACTACCGGTAGGTCAGTTTTGAGCAAAAACACTGGGTACGAACTACCGGATGTCAGCCGGTACTACCGGTCATACTGGTACTACCGGTCAAACAGCGGTAGTACCCGCTAGGGTCATTTTTCCACTGTTTTGTGAAGACCGGAAGTACCGGTACTTACAACTGGTACTACCCGGAGACACTTCGAAGAAACCCAGCAGTGAGGTGTGCCAGGTATTTACTCTATTTTTACAAATAAATTTTGCAGTTGAAATTTTTTTTTGCCTAGTGTTAGATCCTGGACACTAGGCAAAGCAGGATATTCAACACTTAACTTATCCTTCACCCGAACCCGAACCCCAGGCCCAGAGCGCGCGAGCTCTTTCAGCGAAAAAACTTTTGTTTTGGTTTTGGAAGCTAACGCAAACATGAAACCGTACGCCTGGATAGCTGCTCCTATTCACACCAGGTGACTCAGTCACATGACCCGTTGGCCCAATCCATCCAACACAGGCACATAGCCCCACCAGGCATCACATGTCTTCCACCCCGCAACTCCATCCCACGATCCCATTGCCAAATCCCGCACCAAGCACTGCAAGCGGCGAGCGCTAACCCTAGCGTTGCGAGGAGAAATCCGTCTATGGCGGCGTCGCCGAGAGCGGACGTCGCGGCGGCTGCGGCACGAGGGCTTCGCGACAGCGGCGTCGCCGAGAGCGACGTCGCGGCGCTGCAGCACGAGGGCTTCGCGACGACGGCAGCGGCTTCGCAATTGCCTCGCGCGGAGGCAGTGCAGGTAGGGGCGCAGGCCTTCCGCAGCGACGGTGCGAAGCACGGGGCCGCCCCCTCACTCTCACGCCCCAGCACCCTGGTGTCCGGATCTGCAACGGTGAGCACTCAAGCCCACGGCGGCATCTCAGGTCTGCCATTCACGTACACCTAGCGCCAGGTACTAGTCCCAATCCGAGTACCCCGTCCCATCTCCATCCCCAGATGGATTTGATTTGTCTCTTGTCACCCTAGATAGTTGCATTGTAGTTCACAAACACTAGTATTACTATGAGTTACAGGTGTTGTATCTGAATGTTAACTTCAATTCGTAGTAAGCAAATTCAATTGGTAGAGGCAAACTTGAAGAAGCCACAAATATGCTTAACTCCAGTATGCGATGCTGGATTTCGGATTTTTCTTTCCTTATTTGTTTAGCATTTCAGGACGTATATTATATGCTTAACTCCTGCAAATTTAGCTATTCTCATTCTATGCCATTGCCTGTCCAAAGCTCCATGGCATCTTGTTAATAAAAAAAAGGAACCTGGAATTTGCATGTGTAGCACCTGATCAATTCTTTGGTCATTGTAGCTCTGGTTCAGCAGTAATACTTGTCTTTGTCAAGTCATTCCAGGTAGTGGATGCAGTATGCTTGATACAAACTACTTATGTTTCTTGACACAAAAAGCAATAGGTTGATTTTATTTGGGGCTGCTCATAGTTAGTCTGACATTATTTTTGCCTCTACATCAGGTGAACCTGGTAGTAGTTGCGATGGTTCAGATTATACATAATTACACCTATATTATTTAAAGGCTGCAGGTATTATTTACAGCCTACAAATTATTGGTCTACAAAACAGAAATTTAAGATAGGAACTGTAATCTGGAGACTACAACAGAGAAAAATTAAGAATACACATTCCATGCAAACTTCTGTACAAAAGAAGGAACTCTGTGTTACTTGCTTGCTGCCAGTAGTTTGGATACGTGTATATACTAATTCGATAATGGTAACTGAAGATGTGTTGCTCTTCTGCAGGATTGGCAGCAAGATATCGTGATTCAGTCCGAGTAATTACTGTGTTATGATCTGGACCATAAGGAGGACCTCGTCGCCTACCTCGTTCCCGATGCAAGCCCAAGGAAAACTGGAGGTCAGAAGATTCCATATGCTCCTTTTTAAAAAAAAAATGGTTCCTCTCCTATTAGTACCCGTAGTGGAATGTTTGATGTGGAAGCGTAATTCTTTTGGTTGTTTGATACATGTGATTCGTTTTTATAGCCAACAACGCCTATCTAGTTCTAAAATTGAAGTTACTTTCAAGTGCTCGTGTGAGTGGCTAACATTTGAGATGGATTAGCGCTTTGTAATGATGAGCTGTGAGCAGGCTCAGTGTGTATGTACTAGATGATTTCATTAGTATGTTCACTTGGTCACCATTTTATCTTCTTAGAGTGTTCAAGTTATTTGAGCATCGATATTATTTCTTTAACCTTGTAAACTTAATAACTTATAATGGTTGAACTTGTATTTTTTTCTGGACTAGTTAATTTGAGCTAAGATAAAGCTTTTGCCATTATTTCTTATGTTACCAATCGTTTTTTGGTTAAAGTTGTAGGTGCTGATATATTTTCTACAATTTCAGTTAAAGTTAGTGAAGTTTTCCTTAGAGATGGAGCCAGAGTATTATCTTTTGGGTGGACCTGCTAGTTATTTAAAAG
Source organism: Miscanthus floridulus (assembly GCF_019320115.1). Classification (NCBI taxonomy): domain Eukaryota; kingdom Viridiplantae; phylum Streptophyta; class Magnoliopsida; order Poales; family Poaceae; genus Miscanthus; species Miscanthus floridulus. The sequence goes on along the minus strand of NC_089587.1, from coordinate 31,787,335 downwards.
ATGGACTTGTTTCAGCTTGTGGTCTACTGTTCTGTAGTCCAGGAACATACTCTATGATTTTCCATTGTCAACTGAACTGACTTGGTTGCTCATTCAGAACAAACACTTATTCTTAATGGTTGTATGTTGCTCATTTGACTGCAATTAATATTGTACTTATGAAAGGATTAATGCACTGTCTTGATTCACAGCTAGACACAAGGCTAACCCATTTGTCTAGTAATGTCACTAGGAAGTAGGAACCTGTGATCTGTACATAAAACTTTGCTTCATGTACTAGACAGGCATGATCACAATTTGCCAGTGCCGGTTGGTTGTTCTATACTGCAACATCATTGATCTATTAATTGATGATAGTTTATCAAACTAGAAGAACTATAACTGGCTTCTCTGTTTTTTACTTATGATATCTGACCAATTAGCATATTGGCTTCTCTTTTTTTCATGTCAGCACATATTGGCTTCTCTCTTTTTTTAATATAATGTGCCATTATATTAAAGTAAGATACCAATTTGCCTGTGCTTTCTGTTCACCGAGCAGTTAGTTTGGGTGGTTAGACCAAGGCTCTTTGTAAGCTTATTATGTCTTGTGCATATCTCCTATCTACGGCCATGGAAGAACAAGGCATCAGAGTTTTAGCTAGAATGGACATGCCTTGTGCAAATTAGCTAGAATGGACATGCCTTGGTGTGTTAGCTGTTACTCTGCATTGTTTGAACGAGTTGTTTCGGACTCCTAAAACTAGTGCCTGGTGTGTTAGCTAGAATGGACTTGCATTCGTGGACATATCCATATAGCTGTTTTCAGTATATGCTTATTATGAAGACTAATTTGGCCATATATCTTCTAGTTCTTTCTTGCTTTTTTCTCATATAGCTGTTTTCTCTGCATTTATGCAGGTCACAGCTCTGTATAGAACGAACTGATTTCTCAGTAAGACGGGAGCTATCAGCGAGGCAGATTTCTCTGTATAGATCTTGCATGTTCCTATTCGCATTTGTTAATGTCAACGAACTCCAGGTAATTTCTGTTTTATTCGTTGCTTATTGATTTTTACATACCTTTGCCTTACTTTAACATTGGGGGTCAAATGTTGTAGGCCCAACTGCTAGAAGAAAGGAGGCTTCGTGAGGAGATGGAAGCGAGGGCGGTGGAAGAGCGGGAGGCCCAACGACAGAGGATAGAGGAGCTGGTTGGGTTCGTGTCCACTCTTGGCGCCGCTATGGGGCGGACCATGTCAGCTAGCCTAGTCTTGCCACTTCCTCAAGCAGCTACTCCTGTGAGTACCAATATATTACTTATTATGTTCCAACCTGACATAGGGCACACTAGAAAAAATATGCAATCTCAAACATACAATATGGTGTTGGTGGTGATGGCGGTTGTTGTTGTGGTGTGGTGGTGGCAGTTGTGGTGTTCGGGTGGTGGTGGTGTTGGTGGCGGTGTATTGATATGTATGTTCTTGACGGTCATCGTGCCGTTTGTTTTCTTGCAGGGTTTGGAAACCTCTCCGTGCAGGGGAGGTTCTACTGAAATTTTTTATTGACGGTATCCTTTTCATTTTTTTCAACATCAATCGGGCGTGGCATCGAATCAAATTGGAGGGTCGCCGCTTCACAGATTGGAGCGTCGCCGGCACCACAGCTTGAGCCGAATCAAGTGGAAGGGTCGCCTGGAGCATCAAACCACGGGCCTCTTCACCCTTGACAATCGTCGTGATCAGCTTGTTGTGAACTTTGTTAAGAAATTTGGTTGTGCACTTATGAACTTGTGAACTTGTGGCACATTTGGACTTTTGGTATGAACATGTGATATATGTGAACATGTGGTTCTTATTTATGATTCATGTGATATATTTGTGGTGTTTGAATATGATTTATATTTGTGTCGCAAATGGAATAATCAAAAAAAATTCAGCTTCTGGTTACTTTGCCTAGTGTCAGGGGTCTGACACTAGGCAAAGGGCCACACGTGGCACACCTGGGAACAGGCTTTGCCTAGTGTCAGAAAACTGACACTAGGCAAAGTAGGCAGTTTGCCTAGTGTCGGAGGCCTGACACTAGGCAAAGCTTGGCATATTTGCCTAGTGTAGGCGGCCTGACACTAGGCAAAGCTTGACATATTTGTCTAGTGTCGGACGTCTGGCACTAGGCAAATCTTGCATACTTTGCCGAGTGTCAGACCTCCGACACTAGGCAAAACGTCCGTTACGATTTTCACCGTCAATGGAATACTTTTGCCGAGTGGTGTCTTGACACTAGGCAAACACTTTGCCAAGTGTCCGAGGTTTGACACTCGGCAAAGTGCTCTTTGCCTAGTCCGCCTCTGCTGACCCTTGTTTGTCTAGTGTGACACTAAGCAAACTGTTTGCCTAGTGTTTCTGGGCCTTTGTCTAGTGCCTGCGGCACTAGGCAGATCGTGCGATTCCAGTAGTGACAAGTACATAGTTCCCAATCGTTCTCTAGGCTCATCAGGAATGCAAATAAACTATGACCACGGTGACCACTGTGACCACTGTTGGTCATAAGGCTCATTCGATGTCGCAGATTGATTCTACACAAAAGAGAGAGATAAATCATTAACAGTGATTGAGAACAAAACATAAAAGTATTAGAAATAAACTAGCAACTAGAAACATACAAGAGATAAGTTGTTTGCTTTTTTTAGAATTTAAAAACCATTCAGCCATATGTTCGTGGTCGTGTTTCCTGAACAAGATGTTCAAATTTTCTTTTCATTTCCCAGATAAGGCCTCACACTGGACTCAATAACATGAATATCATTTTTCTACACATTTTATTCTATTATTTGAATCACTTGCAGTTCAAATTTGATTTATACCAAAAAAAATCCTTGAAATACAATAAATTAATTAAATATAGCAAACAGATCCAGAAATATACTAAATCTTAACATGGAGTATCATATGCTGTATGTGGAGAGTAGAAAAAGTTTCAAGGTTAGAAGAGAAAAAACTTATTATTTTATGCAGTTATAGCTCAAATTCAATTTATATCAATTAAAATTCTATAATTGCACTTAATAAATTAAAATTATCAAATGGATCCAAAAAATTACCAAAATTACACATGAATCAATCTAAGTTCTCTATTGCCTATACAAAAAGTTTTGAAGTCAAACCCGACCGTCACTTTGACTTCAAATCTTACCGAATCCTTCTCAACGCTACGATTCTTCTTTTGAGATACTTCGATTTGTAAACATCATACATGACAGATTGTGTGAAACCTTCTTAATTTTTTACCATAGCCTCCGCATATGATATCATGAGATCTTGACAAATCTCATGATTTTTAGATTTCGTTTACTTTTTTAGAATTTAAAAATCATTCGGCCACACGTTCGTGGTCGTGTTTCCTGAACAAGATGTTCGAAATTTCTTTACATTTTCCGGGTAAGGCCTCGCACTGGACTCAATAACATGAATATCATTTTTCTACTCATTTTATTCTATTATTTGAATCACTTGCATTTTAAATTTGACTTATACCAAAAAATTCCTTGAAATGCAATAAATTAATTAAATATAGCAAACAGATTCAGAAATATACCAAATCTTAACATAGAGTACCACATGTTGTATGTGGAGAGTAGAAAAATTTTCAAGGTCAGAAGAGAAAAAAAAAACTATTTATTTGCCGAGTGCTAAAAAACACTCGGTAAACTTATTTCTTTGTCGAGTGCAAAAAAAACACTCGGCAAACTTATTTCTTTGCCGAGTGCCACTAACGGACACTCGGCAAACTCCTAACGGCCGGCACACTAACTGACGGATGTCCACATGGCGGTTTGTTGCCGAGTGTCTCTGTTTTGCCAAGTGTTTTTTCCTAGTTTGCCGAGTGTTTTTTTTCAGCACTCGGCAAAGAGCTTGTTTGCCGAGTACCCGATAGAATGCACTCGACAAATATTTTTGCACTCGGCAAATCTGCTGTTTACGGTAGCGGTGGTGCACCCAAGCACGCCCTGATAAAGCCTCGCTAACAATCACTTTCTGTCTTCTTGTTGCCACTGCCCCGAAGTGGTTGAAATCTAAATTCAAACTGAATTCAAATTGCTTTTGGAAATAAGTTTGAAAAGGGCTCTAAAAAGAAAAGAAAAGGAGAATTGGAACATAAAAGAGTTTTTAAAAGTTTGCAAAAGTTCAGTTTTGGAAACCTCCCAAAACTTCTCATCTTGAAAAGTATATTTGAAACTATATTTGAATTTGATTTAAATTTGAATTTGAAATGGTGTTTAAGAAAAATAGAAAAGGGGATTCTAGTTTTTCTTTCCTTCTCTTGGATTTGGCCCGAGCAGCCGGCACGGCCTGTTTCTCTCTCGCATGGCCCGGCTTCTTTCACTCTCTCTCCCGATCCAGCTCTCTCCCTCGGCCTACCTCTGCTCCCTCTGCAGCCCTTGGCCTGTCTCTCCTTTCCCCTCTTCCTCGCCTTAGCATCGGCCCGTTCCCATCGACCCAGCCAAAACCGAAGCCACGCGGCAGCATCCTCTCTCTCTCTATGACTGACGCGCCGGGCCCACCTAATGGTGTTGTCCCCTACCTTGATTCGTTGTCATGCTGGACTCCGATGCCGCAGTGGAATTCATCTCCGTCTCTGCTACGCCGCGCCTGGCGTGACCCACAAGCCAGCCCCGCTCATAAATAGCGCCCCTACAATGCGCCGCCCTCACCTAACCCTAAAGCGCTAGCCGCCGCCCTCGCATTGCTCCAACCACCGTAGCCCTAAGCGCCGCCATCGACACCATCCGCCATCCCAAGCCGCGCGTCGCCTCCATCCTCTCCATGCCATCAAGGATTGTCGAGGGGAGTTCGCCTTGTTCTCCTCTATCTCCCCATGCCTTTCTTTAGTGCAGCCGAGGCCCGTAGCCTCCTTTTCCATTTCCCCCGCGAGCTCCTCACCGTCGGGCATGGACCATCGCGTTAGGCTCTCTACTCTAGGCAGCAATCTTGCCCAAACCACCGCAACCATCCCTGTTCCGATCAACGCTCAAGATTAGATCACGTTAATTCATACCCCTTTGGTCCACCGCGAACCGTGGACGGAGTCCACCGCCGCTGGTCCATGCCATAGTACACGTGGACCACCGCCATCGACCAATCGCTGCGCGCCACGCAGCCGCTGATTTGGTCTGCGTCGGCAGCCCCACGTCATTTTCCAAAAAGGTCCTCCGATTCTTGGAAAATCAATCCTCCATCCTTTTGTATTAAAAATAAGTCAGTTTTAGCTGTTTTTCTTTTGGAACCCCCCGTGAGCTTCCAACTAATAGTATCTGTAGTCCCTAGCTCAATTTAAAATCCGATTTTATTTATTATAAATTCAAAAAATCAAGTTCCATGTATTTACAAAACTGTCACTATCTTTATTAGGCCATATCTTCTCCGTTTTAACTCTGATTTGACTCATTCAAGTTGCGTTAGGTTCGTAACGACGTAATCTACGTGTTAGTAACATTGTTTAGCATGTTTAGAGCTTTTGAATAAAATAGTAATTTGATTAATCTATATGAAGCTACTTTTTTAATTAAAAGCAATTTAGGCTTTTTATCTCTGTCTTTTGCAAACAAAATAAGATTAAATTTTATATTGGTTTTCTAATACAAATATAATTTGTCTTCAAACAATTTAGATATTTCTCTGAAGTATCTTATATATGTTTTATAATTAAAATAAATAAAGCTTATAGTTTCTTTTCAAAGCAAATCTATCGGTAGATGTATCTTTTTTACTGTAGCTTCGATTAGAGTGCTTTTCATGACTGTGTGTTCGTAATAACATGCAAAATATCTTTAAAAACCTTTTTACTAACTATTTCATATGTTTGGTATACTGTTCTAATATAGATGTAATTTATGCTATGCATGTATATGTATGGATGATTGTGTGGTGTTCTATGATTACGTCCAGTCGGTGAGCTATACGTGGTGAATCAAGAAGCAGATCTTTGAAGTTTTGGATTTGAACAAGGATCTGAGTTTAAGGCAAGTATAGCATGGAATCTTCCTTGTTATCCTATACATCTTTAATCATTTAATTCATGCTGCATGTGTCTACCTTGACTACCACTAAGGATATCCTAGTCTTTTGTACTTGTACCTTGATACCTTTGGGTTATTGCATTGGGTAGCTTGGCTAATGCTCAACTAAAGCCATGATCTTATAATTTGACTAATGGTATATACAATAAACGTTTAAAAGATATTTTTTAGCAATATGGAAAAAGGGGGCTTGAGCATTGGGCTATTTTTATGGTGCACTAGATTCATCTCCCTAAGGACTTATCTGTAAGTGATTATCTAAGACTTATAGTATAGCTGTGAGGGCTACATGGCTCTGGCCTGAGCTCAGTATGAGGACCTTTTTCTAGCTTATTAGAGGTTACCTTTATTGGCATAAGAATGGCTTGACAAATCGGGTATAGGACAGCCTCTACTCTTATGTGTATGGCCGTGATGGAATTGTGCCATTCGACAGGGGGGTTCCTATATCTGTTTGCCGAGTGAATCTAATAGCCCTAACTTGTTAGACGAACATTTGAAATGCTTCATAGTGAACCCTGCCGATCTTCCTTGGAAGTGGGTCAAGAGATTAGCTACCTCGGGCGAAAGGGTAAATCATGACTCACAGTGAAAGTGTACAACCTCTGTAGAGTGTAAAACTGGTATATCAGTCGTGCTCACGGTCACGAGCGGCCTTGGAACCCCTACGGAATATATTATCACTAATGGTTAATGATGATGAACACGGATGATACTGATGATGAAGATGCTCATGAATTATTACTGTTTATGCTATTCATTATTCATGTTTACCTGATCATGTGTTTATATGGACTTGTGATAAACTTGTTGCTACTCCTATGCTAAAATTGTGACAATTAAAAGCTAATCGCAGCTAAACCAGTGTCAGTCTTTTGAGGCTCATGAACCCCATGTTATATTTGTTGAGTACGACATGTACTTATGCTTGCTTTATTTTTCAATTATTTGGATAAAAATCCCGGATGGGTATCAGATTGCTAGAGTTTGATGGAGTTAGGCTTGTGATCAACCAGTCAGTTGTCCCTGTGAAATTAGAGTCTTCACCCGAAGATCGAAGTTGTCTTTCCGCTGTTTGCTGTCTAAGGTTATATCTTTTATACCGAGTACGTTATATATTGAGCATTGTCTTTCGATATTACCCTTATTTGTAGCTATATGTGAGGGCTCACATATGATGTATATCTGGTTTTGTTCTTAAAAATCGGGTGCTACACCTAAGGAGTAAGCGGAGGGCACATAAAGAGGGCCTTGGTGGTATAGCAGACCTAGAATGGTTTGCTAGAGCCCTTCACCTTAGATAGATGTGGTTCCGCTAGAAAAATAAGGAAAGTGCCTTGAGATCCCTTGAGACAGAATTGACAAAGCTCTCTTCTATGCTTCTACCGTGGTTACGGCGGGAAAAGGTGACTTGACAAAATTTTGGCTAAACATTGCGCCAAACCTGTACAACAAGATGATACAGAAGAACATTTCGATTCAAGAAGTGTTGAACAACAACAGATGGGTCAGACACATTCTGCCTCTTACTTCGGAGATTGAGATCAGGGAATATATGTGGGTCAATGGGAAATAATATCACAAACCCCTAGGAATATGCATAACAAGGATGAGATTTTTTTGGCGATGGACCCCACATGGGGACTACACAACCAAGAGCGCTTATAGGATTCAGTTCATGGGTGACAACAACAAGCTGAAGATCAACCCCATCTAAAAGGCCAAAGCCTAGCCAAAATGCAGGTTTTTTGCCTGGACGTTAATGCACGGTAAAATTTTGACAGCGAATAATCTTCAAAAGAGAGGTTGGCAAAAACGACCCACTTTGTAAGTTACGTAACAATGGGCAAGAAAATCCCAGGCATCTTTGCAAAGATTGCCCCTAGTGCAAAAGTGTTTGGGCGATCAAAAGTGGGTGGTGGAACTTAATATCACAAGTTAGCTAGGGTAAATCTACAGCGATCGGTCTACAAATGTTGGAGAAAATGGAGAAGAATCATTGCTAAGACCAGAAGAAAGGATTTTGAGGGAATCTTGATTTATTTTTGGTAGAATATTTGGAAGGAAAGGAACCCAACAACTTTTCGAAACAAATAACTACAACCAATGAAAGTGGCCTACTTAATCAAGGAAGACGTACATCAGCAGAACATATAGCTCTTCGTGTTAACCTTCCTAGGGTAGCAGAGCTTTCGTCTTTCTTTCAAAGATCCTGTGGTTATAGTTCTGTCTTTTCAGCTTTTTCGTTCAGTTTTTCTCTTCTTCACAGGAGGTTTGTAGTTCTCTTGTGTATACTTTTTTTTTCTTACTCCTACTAATATACTGTTTCGGCAAAACTTTGCCAACCCATCAATAAAAATATGTTGTTTATAGCTGTTTAAACGGTTCATGGGGACCTTCTGTACATGGCAAACATTGCATTTTCAACAAAGAGAAAGATTAAACTCTGCTATTTTCTAAAATTTATGGAGTGGTGCAGAAGAGACAATCATACTTGTCAAATAAAAGTCAAACTTGCGAAATATTGTGTAGTTGAGCATACAGCAAAAACAAAGAGGATATTAATAAATCACTGCAGAAAGGAAAGGAGACACTTGCATGATCAGAATACCATAAGTCACTATTATGTGCATACCATGGAGAGGACGATGAGTACAAGAAGTCTGAGACACCCAAAATATGGAGTCCAGGGCATTGAGATAGGCTGGCTAGCACTAACAAACTACAGAGCACACACACACAGACACAAAAAGCATTGAGCAATATAGTGTTGACAGGGTCCAGACAGTATACATAAAAAAAAAAGATATATCCGTACATACCAGAACTAGGTTTAATGATTCACTCAGCGCTGCCTAAGCTACTATTAAGGTCTCCATGCATGTTTTCACGTCTCCATGCTAGCCACGAGACGGTATGCCCTTCTTTTTATGTATACAGACGTAACAGACTAGCCCGGGGGTTTTCTTTTTGGAGTTTCATTCAGGTGAGGAGAGCAGTACTGCAATAGTTATTTCCTTTTCGGGAGTTGTTCTCAGTGGGGTGGCTGGCCAGCGTGCCGTCTTAGCTCACCTTTCTTTCTATAATTTTTATTCGTTTTACTTTTCCGTGTTAGCTGAGTTGTTCTCGGTGGAGTTTCTGTAATTTTTACGGAAAAACATTATTGTTACTCGTGCAGTCTGCAGTCTGCAGTCTGTGCAGTTCCGGGGGGAGAGAGAAATTTATGATCGTGAAGAGATAATGTAGGTAGAGGATACCTCAGACTAACTTGTCGTCTGCCAAATACAATGTCGCCGTTGCGTCTCTCCAACAAATCATACTACAAGTGAGAGCTGTTGCTGTTGTGTCCTGTCTCGTCCTTCCTTTTGTGCTGGCTACTGCTGATGAGGTAGTCTCGGCAAGGAAACGAGAAGGATTGCGCTAGCCAGCATTCAATTCCCTTACCATTTCTGGTATTGGAAATTAATTGACCACTACGAAGGAATACAGACAGGGCCGCCACCCGTGAACCTGGACTATGGTTGGCAAAATATGCAGTGCAAATCAGCAACCCTAAATAATTATAATTAAAACAAAATTTGTCTGGGCCACAGAAACACTATGCAAGAAGAGCAATAGCTTAAAGACCGGTCAGAGGTAGCTACCCCGTCTCTCTCTTCTTCTTCTTTTGTTTGATCCGTCTTTTGTTTGGACTGCCCGATCAGGAAGTATGTGACGCATAACGTCCCCACATCGCACACGTGTTGTTATTCGTTAATTATCAGTAAAACTGACTATGGTAGAGTTAGGCAGCTTACGATATACACCTTGTGATCAAATGGATCACCAGCCCGGTGCCTCGCTAACAATCTCTTTCCGTCTTCTTGTTGCCACTGCCCCGAAGAGCGCTGGCGCCATGCTTCGGATGCTCGTGCCGTCGATCCAGTTGTTGGTCCAAAATAGTGTCGATTCTCCTAACCCCACGGTGGACATAGTAGCTGCATTGAACAGCGCCTCCAACCTCCTCTCTTTCTTCTCCGGCAGTGCAGTCCCGGATGGACCTTGATCGATTCTCCACTTCCACTCCCAACGTGCCCTGAGCGCTAGGCCGGCCGGCACGGCGCAAGTCCACTACGCCCAGGCCACCAAGTTGACGTGGTCTGCAAACCATTTCCCAGGCAACCTTGCACTCCCACACCCCCCCCACCCCCCCCCCCCCCCCCCCCCCCCCCCCCCCCGCCCCCACCCCCCAGCAACTATTTGGTCTCCACACCATATGAATGTCCGACGCCGCTTGTCAATTTGTTCCACCGCCCATGACGAGATCCCAATCGCAATGGCGACATGCACCGGGATTGCTGAGAGCGTTGCCTTTGCAAGAGCAGTACGTCCAGCCACATTTGGCATCCTTCCTTTCCATTGTGGGATTCTAGCTGCGACGGAGTCAATGAGCTTCTGCTCGTCCAGTTTCTTCAGCTTATAAATGGATAGCGGAATGCCCAGGTAGCAACACGGAAATTGCTCAACCTTGCACGACAAGGTATCTCGTACAAGGTTCAGCTCCAGCTCGGTGCAACCAATCGGTGTCGCCACTCTCTTGTCTAAATTTGAGAACAGGCCAGAGGCCATCCCAAACAGCTGCGTCGCCGCCATGACCGCCTGCAAGTCCCCAGCACTAGGAACAACAAAAAGGACGACGTCGTCAGCATACAGGGTGACTCTGTACGGCAGTGCGGCGACAATGGGAGTTAGAAATCCGTGGTCGTCCATCCAACTGATGAGATGATTGAAGACTTCCATGACAAGAACGAAGAGCATTGGAGACAGCGGGTCTCCCTGATGAAGCCCCCGAGCGTGTCAAATCCTCCTTCCTGGCCGACCATTGACAAGGATTCTTGTGCTGGCCGAGAACAAGACACTGGAAATCCAATTTCTCCAGCGCAAGCCAAACCCCAAGTGTGTCAACACTTCAAGTAAGAAGCTCCACGCGACGGAGTCGAACGCCTTAGCAATATCAATCTTGAGAAGAACACATGGCTTACGCTTGGCATGAATTGCCTTACACGAGAGGCGCACCGTGCGGAAATTATCATGGATGCAGCGACCCTTAATGAAGGCAGTTTGGTTGTGCCGAACCAAATCATCCAGCACCACAGCCAACCGATTGGCTAGGCATTTGGTGATCAGTTTCCCGAAGCTGTGGATGAGACTGATGGGGCGATAGTCCTTGATCTCCTCCGGCTGGTCCTTCTTCTTTAGCAGTATCATATAGGCATCATTGAGTACGTTGAGGCTTCTGGTATCTAGCGCCCAGAACGCATTGATGGCGTTCATGATATCCCCCTTGATGACAGGCCACGCGACCTTGTAGAAGATACCAGTGAAACCATCGGGACCCGGCGCTTTGTCATTGGGTATGTCGTTGATCACCGACAAGACCTCCTCCTCGGTGATTGGGCTCTCAAGCCCCTCGAGATCAGCGGACGGCAGGCCAATTTGGTTGAGATTGATCCTCCTTGATCTGACAAAGTTGGTCCCCAGTACCTGAACATAGTACTGGTACAGCGCCTGTGCCATCTCCGGCCTCGTCCCTGAGTACTTCTTTGCCGTTCACCCGAAGTGAGTTGATGTAGTTTCTGCGCTTCCTGTGGCATGCCATGAGGTGGAAAAATTTTGTGTTTGCGTCCCCCTCCGCAAGGAATAGCAACCTCGATCGCTGCCTGGCCATAGTGCGTAACAGGGAAGCGAGGCCCAGCACGCGCACTTTCAGCATCTTCCGTAGTTGGGCCTCCGGCGCCGAGAGTGCCCTCATCTCTTGGGCCACATCGAAACGGAGGATAACCTCCCTGGCCAGCGCAAGCTGCAGTCGTACACTGCCCAATCTCTTGTCGCTCCAGCTCTTCAATGCCTTGGCCACGTTCCTGAGCTTGTGGTCCAGAATGCGGCATGGATCGGCATGAATCAGCGTACCCGAACATGCCAACGCGGCAACATCCAGGAAGCCTGGGATCTTGATCCAGTGGGGTTCAAACCGGAACCTCTTCTTTGCCCATGGAACAGCATTGCTCACCAGCAGCAGCGGACAATGATCTGAGCAATCCGTTGACAGTGCCTTAAGCATGTGATTAGGATATGCCACTAGCCAATCCGTCGTAGCAAACAGCCTGTCAAGACGTTCAAGCGTCGGCTGATCCCTCTCACTCGACCACGTGAACCGTCTACCGTTGAGATGCAGCTCCTCTAACTGTGCAGTATCCAAGAAGGAGCGAGAGCGACGCATGCCACGGCGATCAAGATGATCATTGTTCTTGTCAGCTGCCATATAGATCATGTTGAAATCCCCGCACACCATCCACGGTCCAGCGACTGAGTTCTTGAACTGCAGCAGTTCATCAAGAAACTCAACTTTTTCCTGGTCATCCTGCGGTCCGTAGACCACCGTTATCCACCACCGTTCCTGTGGTCTCTCCACCCGCGCGACTTCGGCCGATAGAGAAAAGCAGCCCTTGGACACATTGGACACCTGCCTATTAAATTGATCTCTAATCCCAAATGGACCCAACGGCCCAGTTGGGTCTTTGATCCGCACCCTGATCGGGGGCGCCCAGCCCACTATGGCTAGAGGGTCCCTGTCATACTGCGCAATATATATAAGTGGGGGTCAGCGGCTCTGAGTACGAGGTTTGCCTGAGCCGAGCTCCCCACCGAAACCTAAACCCTAATCCCGATCAGAGAGTGGCGCAACCTGTGACGGGAAGCCACCAGCCGTGCCGCCCCGCTCCACCGACGTCGACGACTTCATTGACCTCTTCCTCGAGCGTCGCTGCCCGTGCGCAGACTTCACCGACTCCATGGCGGACGCGAGCGGATCCTCCTAAAAGGGCACAGACGGTCAGCCCTTTCCATCCCTTCCTCTCCCTCTAGATCTAGTAGTTCAAAGTTCTAGGGTGTGTTCATCATGTTTATAGTAAGATGTACCCGCTAGATCTACGGCTAAGGTCATGTTATTTTAACAATGGTATCAAAGCCAAGTCTTCTAGGGCTTTTAGATCTAGATCGGGTGAACAAAAAACACAGTGAGAGGGTCACCGAACCCTAACCCTAATCGGGTGAAGAACAGAGAAGAGAAAGGGGTCTCGGCACGCGAAGCCGAACACTAACCCACGAAGCACTCGTTGGGGAAGATGAATAGTGACTCCAGTGAGTCAAACCCTAACCCTAACTTCACTTAACCCTAACCCTAATCCCCAATCGGATAAGAACCAAGAAGAACACAGCAAGATCTAAAGACAGAAGAGGGAAAGGGGAAGAGGGGAAGGGACTTATCTCGCCGATCTCGAATCAAAACCGAAAGAAAAACCGAATCGGGTTAATCCTAACCCTAACGAAACCCTAACCCTAACTCGCGACGAGGAAGGGGAAGAGAGCGAATCGAACAAGGGGAAGAAACTCCTACCCGAGGTCCGCCCACTCCGTCTCCACCGCCGGCCGTCGCATGAACGCCGCGCGGGAAGCCAACCCCAGCCGCCGGGGTGGGAGAAGCGCTGCGCATGATCTCCGCCTCGAGCTCGGACCAAAAGGGCACCACCGTGGTGCCGCTCGACGGTTGCTGCCTGGGAGGCATAGCGCGTGCGCAAGCAGATCACGCGGATATATCCGCGCGTCCACCATGCACGTATCCATCGGCCAATCTAAAGGTAAAAGGGCGTGGGAAAGAATAAAGACTATAAAAGGGTTCCTGATACAAATGTATTAAAAAGAATATATAAAAGTGGTTAGAATAATTTAAAAATAGTAGAGGATTTCTGATTAAAAATTGTCTTCTATATTTAGAAGTGAATTATTAAAAATTGTTGGAGTTGGTCATATTTATTCCTTTCAATAATTTTTTATGAGTTAGAAAACTCCATATTTTTAAGAAAAAATTATTAGGAACTCTTGAAGATGCTCTAAGAACCCTAGGGGAACACACCTAACCTAGAAATCCTAATTAGAAGGACCGCCCACGAGCCCAAACAAACTACTCGTCTTATGCCACGTCACCCATTAACCGGTTACTCTTAGCTGAGTCACCTATATATACCCGGACAAACTGTCCCACGTGTCGGATGGACTGCGTTAGCCGAGTCCATTGGCTGTCCAACGAGTACACATAGCACATCCTTGTGATGGCCACCATGTAAATATACGTACCCAAAGCCAATACAATTATTATTAGCTTGCGTCCCTTATATCTCTCGTACAAATAGCACATACGGACGCGCATGCATGCACTAATTAAAGTATTTAGAATGAACAAAATTTCGTCAAACAGCAGTATTGTACAATTGTCAGTGGCAAGGCGCTCCAATTAGCAGTTCAGTTACAAATACTTTTGGGCCCTATATAGTTCATTCTTGAACGTCTTGGTCAGGTTGGGGACATGCTAGTTAACATCTAGTTCTCATATCCATCTACACGTCTCACAATTGAAAGTTGTCCTTCCGCCTGAGAGTTCGGTAAGCTCAGATATTGCATTATGTTTCCATTGATCCTGATCCGGTGGTCTGGCTTGCCGTCAAATTGGACTGTGGGAGAACCTGAATGACATCAAGAAACGCTTTCCTCTATCGGCAACTTGGGAGCAAGCCACTGCTTAAGCACGGCGAGTGTCACGCTCACGTTGTTGGGGGAGGCTTTTGGTATTGGACTATGCTGTGATCTGTGAATCTGGGCTGTTGGGGAGGCATGAAACTCGATTTCCATCCAGCAGCAATCAGTTGATGGCATATGATTAAGTCCTGCCAAAAAGAAATAAGGGCCGAAAAGCACAACATAAACATAATAGAGCATTTTTTATGCTTAAGGAATGAAAGAAGGATTCTGACACTAGACATGCCTCAACTCCGATTTCTGGCATCTCTGAGTGCTATGCAACTTCACACCTGCATCACCTTTAGAAAGCACTTTGAATCACATGTTTCATCCACTGTGGATCAAAACAGTTAGTCAATGAAAAATAGCAAGACAGGCGTAGAGTCCAGATCATATCAAACTAGAATCTTAATTTGACAGGAAGTATAGGAAGAAAAACCTCATCTGAAATGACGTTTCAATTCACTTCATCCCCACCTAAGTCTAAGTGTACCTTCTCGGCAAGAACTGAGCTCTCTACAAACTCTGCACAATTGCTGCTTGCCAAGCTTCTGATTTCCTCGAGCTTTGTTTCATCCTTCTGAGCGACGCATTCTAAATATGTGTGCAGTGGCATTGTCTGAATTGTATTAACTTCAAGATCTGATGTCAAGTTACCGAGCTTGCTGGATTCATCAGCCAAAACAACTGCTCCCACTGCTGCAAAGCTTGTGCCTGATGCTGAGGTATCCTCAGATCCATATGGTGAAGTAGTTAATTGTGCTTGTTCTAAGTTTATATCATCATGTGATGGAGAAGTCAGAGATCCGCTGCAAACGACACTTGAAACGAATTTGACTGGGCTGTCACAAACGACGTTACTGACACTATTTCCATGAGGTGGGGTTCCCACACCAGGTGGGCTTACTGAAGCCCTTTTTACAGATTTGCAAAGTTCCACATGGCCATCTCCATCGGAATCGTACTTTCTCTTAAGCTGACTGTCCAGATATGGGCTCAATGTGACATCTCCATCAGACTGCTCTTGTTGGTTTGCATGCATTGTAGGGCAGGGTTTCTTGTATCCTTGCTCAAATACATAAGATGGGACCTGCTCCCTATGGACATGGGTGACAGCCAGATCCATCCCAGGCTTCCACAATGAATACATGCCAATTTCACGCATAAATTCATCTACTGTCCCACGGATATCAAACTGTTGACCATGTTTTTTCGACCCCTGTTTCCTTGATAAGCCCATGTAGAAGGCACAATGTGCACACTCTATTGTGGGATCTGAATACTCACATGGGTACGGATGGCACTGCAAAATTCCTTTAGTATCCCGATCAATCTGCATTTTAGAAGAACAAATACCATAAAGAAATTTTATTTTTCTGTAAATACAATACAACCATGCTTTTATGTGGACTCCATATGTCTAACCAAGAAAAGTAACAACAGTTGAAGTCATGGTGCACAAAATTAAGAAAATCAAAAGGTACCTTTAAAGTAAGTTGTCTCAAACGAGACTCGATCCATCCCTTCCAAAGACGAAGATCATCATCATTCTCTGCAACTATGTCAACCACTAGAAACTTACTGTATGCCTCAAAAAAATGGAAAGGCTCAAATAAAGCATTCCAATGGGCCTTATTAAGTTCAATTTCCTGCATAAAAGATAGGCAGTGAGACCATACCAAGAACATTAGCTATCAGCCGTAAATTTACAGGTAGAAATCAATGCATACCTGACAAATTTTGTTGCCAAATTGAAATTGCTCCATTATAACCCTCAGTGTGCTGCTTGAAACATTGTAACTAGAGTTCATGCATGGGTAGGCTGGAGTGATGATGGGCATGAGATGGTTTCTATCACGCGGATTTTTGCGTGGATCCCATATAGAAAAACCAAGATCATTATTCTCAATTGCACATAGCATCACTGGATTTGGCCATTGCCACTGGGTAAAAACTCTGAAGAACCTAGAAACCAGCATACTTGGCACAGCATTAGGATAGAGTTGGCAGACACGGGCAACCAGCAGAGCCCAGTTGACACCCCCAAGGAAACCAGTAATCTGACAAGGAAAATACTAACATCATTACAGTTCATTTGCGAGGACAAACTTCTTTTTGCTAGTGTTCATTCAGTCCAACTACAAAATAAACTGTGTAAATAATTGATGATAAACTCAGGCGTACATTAGAATAAACACCCCTTCTCTTTGCCCAGTACTTCAAGCATCTGAGTGTTGTTCGGAAATTCTGCAAAGCACAAAGTTTGGTATACTAACACAGAGGGACCATACCATACAGGATAAAGTTGAGGGGGCTGTTTCATATAACCTCAACATTTGGAACAAGCCGAAGAATCTGATCCGCCACTCTGCATCCATTAAGACTTCGAACAGTTGCTTCATCAACATCACAAAGCACAGATCCTTGAGAGAGATCAAAATCCTGCAGCAGTACAAGAAAACAAATAAATAATACATCTGTTCAACAGCATTCTGCATGCATGTATGTTCTTCAGAGAGAGATCCCATGTTAAGTTGAATCAAAATTTCCAATATTTACAAAAATGGGGAAAACGACTTCAAGAAGGCAAAATAAACAGTTTAAGGTATATGTTTTGTCCCTCCTGTCAATCTTAAAAGGTTAAGATTAACAAATTAGATGACATTAAGTTAAGGAAACAGGTTCAGGTGATATACATTTTAAAGAAACAGGTTTTAATAAAAAGCCCAAAATCTATCACAACTTCCACCTTTGAAAAGCAGGAACCCATATAAGATAACTTAAGTGGCTAAAACACTATCTTGTGCAAAAGGTACACTCCTTATGAAGGAAAATTTTCTTTAACGAGTGTAGCCGAACAAGGACACATCAACACATAGAAGTATTAAATGGAATGACTTACCACTGGTATCACTGAAGGAGAGAGGCTAGCATACAGAAGGTCAATTGATATCCCACGGAACTTAAATTTCAATACAGGTACGTGAGCATCAGGTACAGGTTGCAACTCAGTAACTTCTTCCTTCTCTGCTAATATGCCATGCAGTGTGACAAAGAAATCCTCCTGCAGAATATTATTGTTAACATCCATCATATATTCTTATGGAATCCATACAACCAATAGGCAATAGCACAGGTGAAATCACCTCTCGGTTCACATATGAAGGTCCAACACAAAGGGTATCAATATCAGCTTCAGGTCCATGAACCTAACAAGGTTATTATAAGACAAAATTTATCGACTAAAAGTATTTAATGCAAAAGGATAGCATACTGTCTCGGCACCTCACAAAATCAAGATGGGACACAACCTAGGGAAGGATGTTTTTTGTTGCCTTTACATAAAATTTTCGCTAAGTTAAATGATATCAAGAAGTCTGACCAATCCTAGTCACCATGGGACCCACCAGGCGACTACTCGCGATTAGTCATCAACCAAGGCGACTAGTCGCAATTAGTTGTCAACCAGGGCGACTACTCAGCCCTGGTCGGTCCTGGTCGTCCTATATATCAGGACTAATATACCAAATATATACCAATATATTACATGTTCAGCACAAATCAAGCATGAAGATAATTCTAGGGTGGTGGCTGCAAGTAGGGTTGCAAATTGGGCTGGAAAACATGAGGTCCAGTGCCCTAAGCCATCCCAGATGCAGCCCATGTCCTCAACTGCCCAGCAATTCCATTCTTTTTCTGGTCTTCCACCCCCTAGTCATCCGACTAATCGTGACTAGTCGACAATGAATCGGATGACCAGAAAACTAATCAGCCTAATCGAGTCGTAGCCCCTAGTCAAGTCCAGGATACCGATTAGGAGTCTAGGATGACTAATTGCTATTAATCATAATCAATCAGACGACTTTATAACACTGAAGTTAATTTGCGAGATGCAGCAGCGAACTGGTTACACAATAGCTGTAAAATAAGCATCTACAACCTAGAACCCCTTGTCCTGCAAGTTACTGCTTATAAACAGATATACAAGCTCTCGTAGTTTTGCAGTATTCAAGTAACAAGAATGGGTTGGTGCTCTTCATCTGAGTTACACACAATAGGTTGAAACCACTCACAGAACATTTGGTAGTACCATTGCTCTTAAATACAACAATGAATATTATTTGAATGAAGAAAGAAAATTATAAACCCCATAAGCTCTATTGATCTTGTCTATCTACAAAACAAGAAATGCAATCTGTCACTTTTTTTAAGTTATCAACTAGCAAGGGGTCAACCAAAGACCAGCACTGTATGTTCCAGTACAAAATTACAATCCGTACTAAAATAGAAAACAGTAATGTTCCTTCAGAAGTTCAGATTCCTTTTAACCAACTCTTATCTTTATGGCAAATCACAGTAATTGCTTAATGCCACATGCTGGTATGTAAAACTTAATGAAAAGTGGGCTACCAAACTTGAAAGCACCTACTAGTTATTAAGTTGCAAGCTCTTCTACTTATGCAGAACATAAAACTAAGTCTGAGGTTCTGAACCCTGAAGAAAACTAACAAATTTTGGTTATAATCAGCAAGCGGAACTGAATGCTGTTAATAAACTATAAATACAATGAACTGTGCTATTTCAACAACTGAATGGCAAGAAAAGTTGTTATACGATAAAAGAACCAAAAGAAGCAGATACCCCCAATCTGTAAGACCCAAAAGTAAAAAGGACTGCATTTGCTTGTTCAACCAATTGATCAGCATATCCTTTCTTACTAGTCAACTGTTTCACCCATTCCTTGACTATCTGTAAATTCAAAAGAAAGCATATGTGCACGTTAATGTATTATGCAACACTTCAAGGCTCAAGCAAAGATAGATTAAGAAATAAAAAAGACAGAAAAAATAGGTCTATTATTTCTGCAAAGTAGCAATGGAAAATAAAACTATATAGGTACTAAAGAATATACCAGCAATGGACAGATAAATATAGTGGTAACCATTCAACATTCTTTCCTATTCAAAAATGCTGAAACAAAAACCATACAAGTACACCACTGACTTAGCAAAATGCAACAAGGCAGTACACACCATACAAAGCTAAATTAGGAAGTACTACTGCCATTTCAAATTGTAAGTCGGTTTATATTTGTTCTAAGTCAAATTTAACTTTAACCAAGTATAGAAAAATATATTAACATCTACTATATATATATAAAAATACACTATCAAAATATATTTAATGGTGTATCTAAATGAATGTTGTCTGAGGTTGTAGATGTTTGTGCATTTTCCTATAAACTTAGTCAAAGCTAAAGAAGTTTGACTTAGGATAAAACTAAAATGATTTGCAATTTCGAAACAGGGTGTAGTATATATCACATGTTTCCTTCTAATAAAGTACAACCCCCAACTTCAAGCATGTATGAGATGTCAACTTGTTGGGTAGTGTAAACAAACAACATATAAACCGCGGGTAAAACAGGAAGGTAGGGGTTACCTGACCAATCTCGGATAGCACATCTTCCCGCTTCGCAGACTCCTCTTTCCCCTCATAGAGGCCCGCTTCAACCAAGAACTGAAACCAAGTTTTTCAGCAAAACAACAGGGACGTCATCAAAATGGAAGCCAAGTAAAGCCGTTAGAGCTGCAAAACGTAAGCAGAGACAACGAATAACCTTCTCCAGCTCGGCCGTCCTCTGCAGATCCGCCAACGTCGGCCCCGCCAGAGACAACGGCGGGTCCGTGCCGCTGTACCGCTTCGGGGACGCCCGCAGCGCCGCCCTGCCCTTGCCGACAGATCCCGCCATTGACACTAGTCAGCCAAGCACCTAAGCCTCCGCGCGCTGCCTAACCCAAGCAGCTAGCAGCTAGCAGATCCCTAGACAGTAGACACCAGTAATCCGCGCCTAAGACCCAAAAATTCCCACGAAAAGGACGCTAAATCGAGCCTACCCTGTCACCCAGCCACCCCCGGATACAAATCGACCGGTCGGCTACAAAACCAAGCTACGCTGACTGGAAATTGACCTCCTGGCGGGAGACTAGCTAGCCTACCAAATTCCGCCCGCAGAGTTCCCCGCGATGCGGCAGAGGAGGAACCCTAGCCCCTAGGAATGAACGCGGAGGTGGAGGAGTGGATGCAGGTTGCAGGATGGATTCGTGGGCGCAGTCAGCGCGGGTGTTTGCGGCGGGTGATATTTAACTTTTTACCATTATAAGGCACGACGACTCTTAAGTTGTTAAAACTGGCGCTACGATTTTACAGCCATGAGAAAAACGGCTAAAAAAATATCATTTTTACTGGTGTGATACGTAAACTCCTCAAGTCAGTCAGGATAGATCCGAGTCAGTAGGACGTGCCCTCTCCGTCTCCATCATCATCCTCTCCACCCATGTGACGCGCATTTCGTCGAACACTCTCAGTAAGCACCGCATACTCTCGCTTAAGCCCTGATCAGCACGCTGTAGCCGTGGGGCTGTAGGTCGGGCAGGCTCTCCTGCACGTTGCCAAGCTTCGACACGTGACCCGTGGATAGCAGCGGGACAGCGCGCGCCATTTCTGGCTTGCACAGGTGGAGCGATCGGGCGCGCACGCCCTGTCTGGCGCAATCCACGAACACGGAGCAGCCGACGACGTGGCCCTCGTCATGCGCACATCTCAGCTCGGCGTTTGACACGCTGCACGACCTCCCCTCCACCGAGCTCCATCTGCACGGCACCGGCTTCGCTCTGCAGGGGTCGACGGTGGCGGTGGCGGTGGCGGCGGCGGCGGTGCCCGTGGGTGCGCGCGGTGGATGGTGGCTAGCAATGATCTCCTCCACCTGCACGGCACCAGCGTGTTTGCCGTGATGCTGCTCCTGAGGGCGCTGACGCGGCTGCCCACGCGCACTGGCCCCGCCATTGGCCCGGCCAGCGGCGACCTTCCCCCGTGCGCACATGCGCAGTGCGTGCGCAGCGACGGCGTGGGGCGTCTGCGCGGCCAGGGAGGCGACGGCGGAGGGCGGTTAAGGCTGCCTACGCACGTTCCCGCGACGGCGGCGGCAGCGTCTAGCTCTCTGTCGAACTCCTCGTTGTCCATGGTAGCAACCACGCAGCGACGAGCTCCTGCCCAGCGTGTGCATCCCGTGCGCGCGTGATGACGCTTGTGGTTGTTGAGCAGGACCTCAACGCGAACAACGACGCCGTCTCCTTGCGCTCAGCGTCGAGCACCTTGCAGCTGCCATTGCAGTCGCGCCACATGACAAACCACACAGCACACCCACGCCCGAGGCAGGCCCTACGTCCGGAGGAGAGACCTGCTCACGACGCCACGACACCACCAAGCAGCCCACCGCCGTCCCAGAGACAGGCGGACGGCGGGACACCGTCGTCAAGGAGCGCCACGCAGGTCTCCCGCAAGCACGGCTTCACCATGTCGGGCTGCCATCGTCTGGTCCTCGCTGCCTTTTCTACTTTCCCCCATGAGCTGTGGCGACATGATGAATCGTGCTTGATCCGGTTAACAATTGTGTGATCTTCAAATGCTGCAGCGTGGGGTGAGTGACCTGCAGCTGCGTGGACCGTGGAGGTTTGCGGCGACTCGGCCAACAGCGGCGTGGAGGCGTGTGGCAACTCGTCCCCGGTGGCGCGGCGGGAGGAACGAGTGGGCCAAGCGGGAGATGAAGAAAGACACTAGGGGCAGGGGTGGTCATTTTGACATGGGGCTGCTGACTCAGATCCGCGCTGGCGTGAGGTGCTGGCGTGCCACGTGAGTAAAAAGTGGTAAATTTCGTATTGTTTTTCTCTCTTTGCTGCTAAAACCGTAGCGCCAATTCTAAGAGTGATGTATCAGGAGTCGCCATCCATTATAATGGTAAAAAGTTAAATATCCCTTGCGGCGGAGGGGAAGAGGCGCGTGAGCGTGACTGCGTGACAGCGTGAGCCCCGGCAGTGTGGAAGTGGGAAGATTTGCCCGCGCCCGGCTGCTGCCTACTGTGCATGAGGGTTCCACCTGCTGACAGGTGGGCCGTGCCTCTGCTATGAAGTCTTTTCCTTTCTTGGACTTCGAATTTAGAAACACTACTTTATTATTGAAAAACTTAAAAAGGAATTATAGGCATTGAAATTTCTTCAAAAAATTATTATAGACACACTAAATTTCCCAATAAAATTGATTGGAGATGGAAACAAAATTTTGGTGAAACAAATTCTCCTCTGTTGGATTGTTCAAAACATGAATTTCAAATGCTAACCTACATGACAATCACGTTAAAGCATGCCTTGTAATAATGACCTTTTGTGGAGATGGTTGAAACCTTATAAAACATTTTCCAATAGAGTAGGAAGTTTTTATTAGGGATCTTAAAAAAGCTTTGCCCTTGAAGTCAATAAGAGGCCGCAGCTCTTTTTAAACTAAGAGCACACAGAATTTTTAGTTTTTATCTGCTTTTAAGCTTTTCTCTCTCTCAAATATACTCTTAAAGTTATTTTGCTAACGGAACTGCGCCCGCCCACACGTCTGCGTCCACTTCACTTGGGGGGCCACGCTTCCGTTTCCCGCGCATGCAGGGGCGCGTCTCGATCTAAGCCCGCTCTCGTTTCCCGCACCCCTCCGCTCCCACACTCATGCATGCGGGCTCAGCAGCTACAAGGATGTGGTCGTGACAGGTGGGTCCAACTACAACATTCAAATACCAGATCTACTTTTGCAACATCCAGATGAAATCTTTGCAACATACGTGTAAAATAGATGAAATATTTGGGCATATAGTTGAAACATCATTGCATCATGTGCAACATCCCGATCTACTTTTAAAACATCAAGATACAATACTTGCAACATACAAAAGAAGATAAATAAAACACTTAAGACATGTGTTTGAAACACTTGCAACATACGTGTACAAAAAAACAAATGAGAGATTAGGGATAGACGCTTGCAACATATGTGTACAATCATTGCAACATATGCAATATCCCGATCTACTTTTGCAACATCGTATGAAATAATTAAAACACACATCTTAAACAACTGAAATACTTGAAACATAGGCTTGCAACATGTATGAAAAATATCCAGAAAACACTTGAAACATAGCATCGCTACGTGGCCATGACCTACCTGATGGTGAACTGCGGTAGATCGGCGAGGAGGATATAGAGCGGATGGAGGCTACCTTGGCAGAGGCTCTGGAGTAGCAAGGACGAGGCCCAGCCGAGCAGGGGCCAAGGAGGGCCCCTGCCCAAAGGGGCCCCACGAGGAGCGTTGTCTCCTAGGCCACCGCAACGCCATGCGCTGCTCTAGCACCCTCGTCACCACCGACGGCACGTACCCCATTGGAGCCGTCGGGGGGCGGGCTGCGACGGGGTGGGGGACGGACGTGGTAGTGTGTGGGTGGGTGGGGAGGAGATGAGGCGCGCGGCGCGGTGCATGATAGAGCATGGCCCGAGAATGGGGAGCCAAGCGTCACGGGCGGGTACACACGTCGTGGGAGGGAGCGAGCGGCAGGAAAGGCGGCAGCAGCGAGGCGGAGTACGGGCGCGGCGACAATTTGAGAATGAGTGCAGTCACAACGACGATTCGAGAGAAAAGTGAGCGGAGATCTTTTTTTTATTTTTTGAGCAACGTGAGCGACCGTGCGATTGATAGTGTCGGATCATTCGGGCGGACGAGGCCCACCAACGTGGGCGTCCAGACGATTGGACATCTTACCGACAACATTACTGTTTTGCTAAACATTTTTACATATTGCTTTAGCTTTACCAGAGCCGTTCTATCATAGGAGTTAAAGTTGCGGCCATTTTAGGAGCTCAAGTCCAGCTAAACATACCCTGGGTCTGATTTTTAATAAGTTCACAATGAAAAGCATGGTAATAATAGTCCCACTCATATAGAAGGCAAGTGCATCTTCGGCTCTTGCCAAGTGGAACTGTGCAAGCAATATAAAAGGGTAGATACTCTAGGCTAAGTTTAAGACTGTCGCCACTTGCCACCCATAAAGATACCTGGCATGCTTAGTTTTGCTTCTTGAAACTTGATACATGATCATTGTGAGCTTGCGCCGTTCCAATTTACCTTTTTTCATATTTTTAGAATAATTTTAACATATAATTTGATCATGCATGTTCGATCCATTCTCATCTCCAATCAATAGTGATCTATGGCAGTGGCAGTCACCAACTCACCTTCTAGAACGCCTCTCCAAGCTCCAGCGCAGATTTTTGCCGCCGCCATCACTAGCCCCCTCCTCTTCCTCCGATGACTCCGTTGGCGGTGAGCAAGATCTGCTAGTATTTTTTTAGTTTTGTTAAGAGTTTGGCTCGGATGGGCTTATTCCTTTTGCATGCACCGTGGTAGTGTTAGGTCTAGGCCTCTGTCCTTCTCGTCATTGTTCGTGGCGGCGTAGGCTTCGGTATCATCGGTTCCCGCTCTGACTGTTTGTAGAGGTGTTAATTAAATAAAGTAAAGTCATTCACCGTCCTTCGCCCCTTTCCACCCCTCGTCGCTACTTGTCTGGCCGCCGGCATCGAGGATTTGGCCAGAGCTTTCTCCCAGTTCTCCTCCACTACTGTAGTTATTCATCCTCCACGCCCTGACTCGAGCTGTCAGTTCGTCCGTCGTAGGCCCTCAGACCCAGTCGTCACCACCTCCATATTGTCTCTGTCGAGTAAGTGCACTCCCTCACCAGGTACAAGTCAAGCTTTAGCCGCATCAGCATCAAGTTCGATCGCCTCTGTCGACCTCTATCAAGCACCACCACTTACCATCTTCGGCAATCTTATGTGATAACGATGTTCTTTTTATTGAAGGTGATGGATGATCATTGTTACCTCTGCTTATGGTAGCAATGCCTTTCTGCCTCTTCGTCTCGTAGGCACTTAGCTGACTGGGCCACCACCCGAGCTCTTTGCCAGCATTGGTGTTGTTGTCGTCGTTGAGTTTGTCTTCTCTGAATCTGTATTGTTGCTCTAATCTCAATATATGTTGTGTTTTATAAAAAAAACTGCAATCAATAGCATCATAGTCATTTAATCCCAATGGGGAATGGGGTTTAATAACATCATCGTTCTAATGAGATTAGGATTGAATTTAACGAGTGATTTTGAATGTGGAAGAAATGACATAAATCGGTGGTAAGCATCGAGGCACTCTCTTTGTATCAATGTAAAATGTGCCTATTTTCGCAAAAAGAAAATGTAGAGCATGTTTATGATTTGGGGGAAATTTTTCAAAAACTCCGTAGGTTTTAAACATGGAAAAAGTCTACTTAACCCCCCACCTATCATACTTGGTCTACTTCACCCCCTCAACTATAAAACCATCTGTTTTACCCCCTGAACTATCTAAAACCGTCTGTTTTACCCCCTCGGGCGGTTTTCAGCGGCGTTTTTGCTACAGTAACACCGGGTTTGCTACAGTAGCGTTGGTTGCTACAGTGTCTGTGGTTTTGAACTTTTTTTATTTTATTTTCGGTGAATTTTTGAAAAAATCATAGTAAATCATAGAAAAATCATAAAATAAAAAAATCTAATTTTATTGGACTCCACATGAGTAGATCTACATAGTGAATATATAATACGGTATACTTTAGTACAAAATTTTTACTGTAGCCTTAGATTGATTGGAAAATCCAATTTTGTCTGTAATTAATTAGAATTTATCTATAACTAAGTTATACATAGTCCAATGAGTACGAAATTTTTACTATAGTTCAAGCATACAATAATTAGCGTACCATAAAAATTTCACCACAATTGGACCATAGAAACTGCAGCTATGAATTATTCCAATTAATTACAGACAAGATTAGATTTTTCAATTAATCTAAGACTACAGTAAAAATTTTGTACTAAAGTATACCGTATTATATATTCACTATGTAGATCTACTCATGTGGAGTCCAATAAAATTAGATTTTTCATTTTATGATTTTTCTATGATTTACTATGATTTTTCAAAAATTCACCGAAAATAAATAAAAAAAGAAATTCAAAACACGGGTACTGTAGCAACCCACCGGCAATTTAGCAAGGCGATGTTACTGTAGCAACCCGCCGCTGAAAACCGCCCCAAGGGGTAAAACATACGGTTTTAGATAGTTCAGGGGGGTAAAACAGACGGTTTCATAGTTGAGGGGGTGAAGTAGACCAAATATGATAGGTGGGGGGTTAAGTAGATTTTTTCCTTTTAAACATAAAACTATGCGAAAAGAGTCGCAACAATAAATTCAACAAGTGTTTTCATGATAATAATAACTTGTAACATAAGAGAAATTAAATGGAATGACATACTTTTCAATACCTTGTAATGGAAGCTAAAAAGCATCACTTAAATTTAGAGGTAAATCCTGTTAGACTATAATTATCACAAATTTTAAGTTCTGTCATTTTCATAAGCCTATGAGTTGTTCAATCCATAGGGCATGGACAGTGTATAAATACTACTAGTTAATTTTTATAGGTGGAGTTGGTCTAATATTGTGCCCGAGAATTCCTTTTTTGCCTTTTGCCACTATTAATAATAAAAAAGTGGCGGCTAAGGCTGAGTGGGCCCGTACCGTCGTTTAGTCCTCATCAATCACGACTTCACGAGCTGGGCTGTGCAAGTTCGATCCGATCCGGGCCCGATCTTCCCACTCGCCCACCACCCACAAGGAGAAACAAATTCTTCTAGCTCTCGCACGCTCGCCATCATCCCCTGGCCCCTGCGCTCGACGAAACGACGGCCAGAACCCCAACAGTGGAGGAAGCTAAGCATGGCCGGCAGGAGCTTCCTGATTCGTTCCCCCAAGGAGGAGGAGTCCGACGCCGCCGTCAGAGGTAGAATGCGTCCAACTCTCTCCCGCGTCGATTCCCGTTTCCCACCGCGTGCCATCTGATTCCCCGATCCATTATCGGCACGAATTCGGGATAGTTAGATTTGTTCTGCTTGCGCAAGGGGTTTTGGCAATGGGCGCCGTGCAAATCTAGAGTGGATGGGTGATTGGTGTCTGACTCTGAGAGTTTTGGGATAGTCGCGGAGCCAAAGACGGGCTTTTGGTCTGGTTTCGATCTCCATTCCCCCCGCGAGGCTACATTTTCCTTCCCCTTTGTCTTGACGGTCTTAAGTTAGCGGGTGTGTTTCAGTGATTATTATTAGTATATACATCTGCACTCACATGGTACGTCTCTTGATCAGCAGTTCCTTTTGAATTAAACTGTTCAATTTCTCTCTGATATCTTAGCAGACCTGCAGTTGAATGAACACAGTGGCAGTGTGTGTGTGTTTGGGTGGGGGGTAGTGGGTTATTGGCATCGCGGAATCAGTGACAAGAGTTCTGGTTGTCAGTTTTGTTTTGTGTGCTGTGATGTTAATTTCTAGAGTTTTTCTGTTACAGAGGCTGTACTACTGGGAGCAAAGAACGCCGCAATAGCTGGTACTGTGGTGGCGGTTCCCACGGTGTGTAATTGTTTAACTGTTATTAGTAGTATCCTTGCTTTTGGTATTCTTGCTTTTTTGAGGATTCATTCCACCAACCTGTTATGTCTCCCCTTATAATTTATGTAGTAGTATGAAAATTGAAATTCTAATGGCTGAAAAAAACTAGCTACCTTCTATAGCATTCTTTTCCCCTTATGTTTAAGTATGGTGTGTTTGGATCGTTTTCTGCTTATGGTTCTGATCTACATGAAAATTTTACCTGGCGCAGTTGGTTGGCTGCCGTGTTCTTCCTTGGGCTAAGGTGAATCTCAACTACACTGCACAAGCACTCATCATATCTGCAGGTACCGTTCTACTTAAAACTAGTTGTTGAGCTAATGTAGCTGGCTGAAGACAATTGTCATATAGTTGAATCATAACGTTGAATTTGTTTATATGGTAGCTTTAATATTGGGCCTAAGTAATGGAATTCTGTGGACATTTTAGTGAGTCGCTTTGTTACAGCTCCTGTTTTATGGTTAATACTTACATTGTCTTTACGATATAATGTAACCATATGAAGGTACATAGATATCCAAATCGAACATGGTGCCTGTTTCTTTGATATGCTGAAAGACACTTTGATGTCTGAATCTGTATCCTGTCAGTTCAGATTTTGAACTTCTCACGATAAGAAATTCATAAACTCAGTTGTTAGATGCTTTCCCCCTATTTATGGTTTGCATTATAACAATTATCGTATTCTCTCCTTTTTAGAGCATGAATCAGATGTTCTCATACTTACATGGCCCCTATTTTAAAAAAACATCCCTAGAGTTTGTTAGTTATAAGGATCCCATCCTCTATGATCCACGAGCCCTTTTTTGTTTGTTCAGCTTATTAGCAATGTGTCCTTTCAGTTCGCTATCTATAATTGAAATCTGATCTATTTTAGTTTACAAGTTACTTGAACTTAAACTTGTTTGCATTGCATGCCAAACCTTGAGAAATGACATGTGTCATGCATGAGTGAAGTTTGGCATTATTGATTAGAAGAAAAGCATCCTGCTTCCAGCTTACATCAATGAGATTCTTCAATGCCCATATCAGAAAAGTAGGACAACCTTCTTTCTCTGATGTTGTTAGGAGGGAACACAAGAATAAGAGTTATGTTGATGAATTACTGGCACGTTTGTGTGACTAGTAAGACAGATGAAATACCACTATTTTGAAAAAGAATGCATGTGGTGGTGTAGACCGTTGCTCGAAGATTATGTGTTCCTCTCTTTTCCAGCTCCCAAGAAATGAGTAGGCTCTGGTGCACTGGTGTGCGAAAAACATTACTCCCTCCATTCCAAATTATAAGTCGTTTTGACTTTTTAGTTACACCAATTTTGCTATGTATCTAGATGTAATGTATGTCTACATACATAGCAAAATCTATGTACCAAAAAAGTCAAAGTGACTTATAATTTGGAACGGGGGGAGGTACTTAGAAACTCTTGTAAAGTTATAGATGAGTCTAGGCTCTGGTGCACTGCGGGCGGAAAACGTTTAAGCGAGATCTTGCCCATGAGCTGATTCCGTTCTCCTTTGTGGTTTCTGAGATATCTTTCTGGTTGGCCGAGCCCTCCTTGGATAGGCTTCTTTTCTATGTAACTTAAGTACTTTAACTTAAAACAATGGATGTGAAGTGGTTTCACTTTCTTTCTCAAGTGAGTAGCTTCAAATATCTTGTCAGATTGCTGATTGTATCATGTGCCACATAAGACACAGAAGTCACATCACCAGTCTGCATGATTAAAATGCAAATCAGAGCTTTAGCATAGCATCGACAATAAATGAAATAAGTTGGATTGTTTGTTCTGTCTGTCTGGAGGTATTGGTTTATAGGGCTTCTTTTATAATGTATTCAAATTATTCTGCTCAAGTGAAGTATTTGCACAAGTACAGATCGGCATGTAACCTGGGTTTTTTCCCCTTCTTTCTTTTGTTTTATTCCTCTTAAGTTCTAGTGAGTCTGGATGACCATATATGTCCCAATGAGGTTAGGCAACTTTCGTGTTTTCAGAGTGGACTAGTTTAAATTAGTAAATTCACTGTTCCAATGGTAGTTTGGTACATGAAGTGACCATCATGGACTATTGATTTTCTGAAGTGTTAACAGTTGTACCATATTTTGATATGCTATTGGTAGCACACTAAGACCTTGTTTGTTTTGTGCTTCTGCATCTCAAAAGCCAACAGCAGAAACAAACAGCCTACTTGTAAAACCACACCCAGACTTGCATCTGGTTTACCAGGCTTCTGTAATCTGTAGTAGTACAGGTTGCTTTTGCTTCTCCAGAAATGGTGGTGTGCTTTTACTAGAAGCATGCTTCTGGAGACGCCATAACTTGCAGAAGCCCAAACATTCTGAAATTTTACTGGTTTGTTTGACAGCCTGTATCGCCGGCTTCTTCATCACTGCTGACAAAACCATTCTACGGAACGCACGACAAAACACCATCGGGAAGCTTGACAAGTCAACTTGATGCAGAGATGTAGCTGAAAAGGTTCTCTGGTTGCTGCGGCGGTTGATAGGGTACCTTTCGCCCCAATGCAGTGTCACCATTTCCCTTTGTGGACAAGCAAATTTTCGGTGTTTAGCTACTTAAGCCAAAGGTTGTGTTGTAAACCCAACTATTGTATCCAGTTTACTCCCAATTTGAATCAGAATAAAAGATGGTGCTGTGGGTTGCATATGCTTGTGTAGACATGGCTTAGGCCCTTGTTCTGAGCACTCAAAGTTTCAGTAATATTGACCTGGAACTTGTGATGACTAAGAACGGGGATTAGCGATGTGATCTCTTTGTAATTACCAAATACAGCAGGTTCATGTTGGATAAGGTATGACCGTATGAGTTAAAGGTAGCGTAGAGCAAGGTGAGGTAAGATATGAATAACTCCTACGAGGTAACTAATAACTATATAGAATCCTAAAGAATATAAACACACTTACAACCAGCATGATTCTCCTACTGTTTAGCCACGATATTAGAGCACTATTTACAAAGGCATGGAACTTAACAAAGTACTCCAATACAAACTGAAATGTGCAGAACATATTCCTCCCAAAGAGCAGACTACTGAAAATACCACATCTGAAACCAAATAGCCATGGTACTTATCACAGTTATCATTGGAGCTTGACTACTGAAATACTGAGCAGTTTGAAAAAAAAAAAACAAATCATGCAACAGATCAAACAGGGAAGAACAATGACTATAGTTCTGAGCAGTACGATATGAGCACTAATATCAACAGTAAGATATGAGCTGAGTAGCAGTAATATCAACAGAAACAGCAGGCTAACCTCAACGTATGCCTCCCAAACAGCATCACTATCAACAGAAATCTTGTTTTTGTTCGAATCCCAACCAAACCCACTAGTGCCAAGCATACCATTGATGATAGAGTGATGTTTATCAAACGTCTTGCTTCTTGACAGGATGTTATCTTTTGTGACTTCCTTTCGGCACTTCTCACGGATATTTTTTATGGCTGCAGTGTAAACATGGGGCTTCCATCCATTTTGAGATTTATCACCCTTGTTATAGTACTCCACAAAAGTGTCCAGTAGTATCTTGTCCATATCATCATTCCAAGCAACATAACCCCTGCCAGACTTTTTGTCTTTCTCCATATCCTGCATCCAAAAAAGTGGAATTGAATTAGGAAGTAATATGCAATATGTGAGAAGAACTAATAATTATAAAACAAAATCGTAAGCTCTATACTGAAATAAACCAATAAGGCAGAAAAAGAAGTCTTATCATACATTTAATTAAGCATGTTGACCGCGTCTCGCTTGGTAATCCACAAACATTTCGTTAGCTTTCGTGTCTCTAAAATTATTCCAGACATTTGATGATTGTACATCTGTAATTGAACTCATTTCACTATGAACATCAGTGGGTTCAAGGGATATCGCTTGATCAACTTGTTGCATAAGAAGGTCATCCATGTCTCGCTGTCAATCACTTACAAAGTTATGCAATATGCAGCAAGCATTGATTATCCTAATCTGCACATATGTAGTACAAATGAGTTTCATGCTTAATGGAACACACGATTGAAATGGCACAAGTTGAATAGTTGTAGCTAAGCTGCTAATTCCGATATACCTGGTTTTTTAAGTCAAAGTATGAGTTGCTTCTTAGGATCGGCCACCTCATCTTCAGCAACCCAAATGTCCTCTCCATCACATTTCTAGCTGATGAATGGCGCAAATTGAATAGTTCTTTGGCAGTGGATGGGTTATGCCCTTGAGCATCCCACTCTTTCAAATGATACCGAGTGGATCGATATGGAGCAAGAAAACCTGCCCCATTTGTATACCTGGCATCTACTAGATAATATTTCCCTATTGTTTAAAAAACAGGCATCATTAGATTTCAGTTCCTATAGTGACAACAACTCTATTCTAGTGTTAGGATGTAGGTATTTACCATTTGGGATAGAGAATGCATCATCTCGTGACATTGCATCGCGTAGCACGTGTGAATCTGATGCTGATCCTTCCCAGCCTGCTAAGACGTAGACAAATTTCATTTGTCGGTCACAAACCTCCAAAACATTGGTGGTGATCTGTTGTTTTCGATTTCTATATCTTCCTTGGTCAGCCAACGGAACACAAACGTTAATGTGTGTCCCATCTAGAGCTCCAAGACAGTCTTCGAACCACTTCCACTTAGAATCTTCGGGTTGTATGGTTGATGGGTCCGGAAGCTTAATAAACTCATGGCATAATGATAAAATGCATCGCAACACCTCATTGAAATGACGACTGATAGGCTCAAGCGTCCACCCATATGTGCTACGGATTACCCTCATCTTTATGGCATGACCAACTATAAGCAAAAATATTGCCACCTTTTCTTCTACGGACACATTCAAGGTATCACACATGTCACACCTCTCACGTAAGATGGCGCACAGGTCAGAAAATGATCTCTTAGTTAAGCGGAAACTATCATAGCAATTCACATCTGAGCCCTGGTATAGATTCCTAAGCATTTGTTTCTTTGTTCTAACATCTCTCTCTGCCTCTTCATCGTAGGTCTTTTCCGATGATACCAATGTGCTATCATGGTCATCAAAGTAACAAAAAAAAAAACAGCAGCTACTCTCTTTCTCTTCTTCCTTTGTTTTTGCCTCATTTCTTCCACACTTGTGTTAACCAATTCTAAATTATTATCAGACATCTAAATCACATATATGCAAAAGAAATGCTTCAGCACAAAGGAAAAGAAGGGTTGTATTCTAAAGTTACTGAGTGGCTGAAAAAAGGCCTTGCAGCCAACAATTCAAGTGTAGGAAAAGAAGGGTCGTATTATATTAATTACAAGATGCACTTTTATATAGAACCAGAAACAAGCACTGTTCAATTTTATTTAAATGGGACATGATAACAGCAGTTTTCATAAACAGCATAAGCAAAACACAACCCAACTTAATCCTGGTAGACTATTTCAAATCAGAGATTATAGCCAACTGGTCAACTTAAATAACAGATCAATCTCCAACATACTATTTCAGATGCTAAAAAATGTGTGGCAGGTTTTTGGCTATACAACGAATCTGTCTACAGTATCTTGAGTATCAAGAATAAGCAGAGCAACAAAAATGTTCTGAAAACAAAACAAACAGTAGGCATACACAGGGGTAGGCAACAAAAGACTCCAAAATTATTCACCTCCTCATGCAGAATTTGGAATCTTACTACGCTATATTATACTACACATACCAAGACAGGGAAAAAAATCAACATAAGGTACCTTCAAGATCTACTGCCAGGAACAGACTAGACACTGGATTGATGGCGTCCCACCTCACAGGATGACCTCCGTCCTTCTCTCTGTCCACAACCAGATCGACGGGCAATGCGAGCTGACACTGCATCCACAAACCATCTCCACCAGATCAATCAAACGCCCTCACAAAACCAGATCAATCAAACGTCCTTGCGGCTCGGTAACCACAGCAAGCGCGCAAAGGTGACAGAGAGCGAGAGAGAACAAGAGGGTCCCGACGACCTCCTTACCGACTTCCGTAGCGAGGCAAAGTGTCACACCCAATTTTAAGGATAAAATTGAATGCACTAAACCCATGTGTGCCCAGGGATCAGTCACACACACAAGTTGACAAATTACAAAAGTATCATCACAGTGTGTCTTACATCACAATTAATACCATAACATAGTCTTACACAACACAGCGGAAAATAAAAAGATAACTCTCTCGTGGAAGTTCCAACACAGGGACGGTCAACTGGTTGACCACAAGCCTAATAGTCCTCAGGAAACTCCTCATACTCATTGGCATCTGTTACCCATCCGGGATTTTTATCCAAATATAGAAAGTAAACAAGCGTAAGTACTTCCCGTACTTAACAAGATAACATGGGGTTATGAAAGCTCAAAAAGGATGACTCTGGTTTACTGCGGTTAGCATTTTTAGTAAGTCAGGATTTTATCATTAACTATTATCAAGTTATGCTTAAGCTCCCGTTTAAACCCACATAATCAGATATCAGAATCATTGGGTTCATATTATCATCGTATAACATCATAAATAAACAACAATAAGTAACCAATTATTCTGTGAGTTTTCCGGGCCGCTCGTGACCGTGAGCACGGCTGTTATAACAGTTTGTAATCCTCTACAGAGGTTGTGCACTTTCACCGCGAGTCGTGATTCCCCCATGCTCGGATTAATTACTCCCATAACACTGCCAAGGTGAGCGGACAGGGTACACTATGAAGCCATTTCATAGGTTTTTCTAACAAGTTAGGGCTGCTAGGTTTCCTCGGCAGGCAGATGTAGGAACCCCCCTTTTCTATGGCACAAATCCTTCGCGGCTATACACATAAGAACAGGGGCAGTCCTATACCCAACGTGGCAAGCCCCTTTTGCGCCATAAAGGTAACCTCTAACAAGCTAGAAAAGGTCCTATTACTGAGCTAAAGTCAGAGCCATGTGACCCTCACGGTTGCACTGTCAGTCCTAACTTTTGCCGACAGATAAGTCCTTATGGAGGGCCGAGAGCATCATGATCGAAAGTCATTTGCTCCCTCGCCCTATAATTCAGTTGTTTAAAAGTCAATTTTACCTTTTCGTTCCATAGAACCATTATTTCATTATGTAGATCATGTATAGTTACATTGAGCGCTAGCAAACTACCCATATGCATATAATCCATAGGAGAACAAGGAACATGATAATCAAACACTAGGATGTCCTTACGGGTATCAAAATTAGACACATGCAAATGAGTAATTAATAAATGTGAATAGGCATCAAGGTAGATCTCATGCTATACTTGCCTTGGTTAGCAAACTCTTGCTGGTCCTGCTGGTCGTCAAAGAACTCTTGGTCTTCAACGTTCTCCTCACCGTCTGAACGCGACCAACACGGCAACATACAATATTCCAAAGGCATTCATGCAAAGCGAACAATCCTACAGTTAGAACAGTACACCAGCAGTATAGAAAACAAGATAAAATGTTTATGAAAAGAATCTATGTCTCGCTACGATCACGTCAACGCGAAGTTCATGAAAATCGGAGCTAAAATGCGAAAGTTATGAATTAAACGGGGTTTCCTATAGTAATTTATTTAATTAAACATAACCATGAAATTTAAAAGTTGCAAACATGTTTAACAGTGGTACTGACACGTAGATTATGCAATTACGAAACTAACACAATTTAAACGGGTCAATTCGGAGCTAAAACGAAGTTTTTATGAGCAAAACAAATCTAGTGACATTTCTGTAATTAGTATGAACTATTTTTTAATTTAAAGAAAATCAATTTTGGAATAATTAAACTGGCCGAGGACTGCGGGTTCGATTTGACCAAACTCGGGGGTCTCTTTAGCAAAATGTCCCGCGAAGGGGTATCGGCCTCTCAGAGCCGTTGGATCACGGATGGATGGTTCGGATTAGATCCGGGGGAGAGAGAGAAGGAGGCCGGCCGGGAACAGTGGCTGCTGCGGCGGCGCTCCATGGTCGGCGGCAAGGAACTCGCCGACGTGAATGGATCAGGCCCTACGGGCCATGGTTCTCCAATCCGAGACCACGGGGAAGATGCGGGGAAGATGGCGAGTTCACCCCGGTGTAAAACAACACCGCACACCCTAATCAGGGGGGGTGACCTTCATTATATAGCCTAATAGGCTAGGGTTACAATGTACAAGGCCAATGGGCCATACACCTAATATGGGCTGTTACTATTACATTCTAACACCCTCCCTCAGTCTAAGCGGCAGTGTCACGAACACAAAGACTGGACCTAAAGTCAGTGAACAACTGTACAGGTAACCCTTTGGTCATAATGCCCGCGAACTGATGAGACGATGGAACATGGAGCACCCGAACCTGTCCCAAAGCAACCTTCTCACGGACGAAGTGAATATCTATCTCAATATGCTTCGTGCGACGATGATGAACTGGATTGGCGGTCATGTAGACAGCACTGACATTGTCGCAGTAGACGATCGTCGCCGAAGAGATGGGTGCGTGGAGCTCCTGAAGTAACTGACGAAGCCAACAAGTCTCAGCCACAGCGTGCGCAACAGCACGATACTCCGCCTCCGCACTCGAACGAGAGACCGTAGTCTGTCGTTTGGAGGACCAAGAGACTAAGTTGTCGCCAAGGAAGACACAGTAGCTTGAAGTGGAGCGCCGAGAGTCTGGACAACCAGCCCAATCAGCATCGGAGTAGGCGGTCAAGCTGGTGATGCTGCCTGTGCCGATGTGAAGCCCGGTGGACAGGGTGCCCTTGACATACCGCAGGACATGCTTGAGCATCGCAAGATGAGGCTCTCGCGGGTCGTGCATGAAGAGGCAAACCTGCTGAACTGCATAGGTGAGGTCCGAACGAGTCAGCGTGAGATACTGTAGCGCACCAGCGAGGCTGCGGTACTTAGTGGCATCCGCCACCGGAGCGACGTCCGTAGCAGAGAGCTTGGCATGAGTGTCAACAGGAGTCGCCGTAGAATGACACTCAGCCATGCCGGCGCGCTGGAGCAGGTCCACAGCGTACTGGCGCTGAGACAGGAAGAGGCCGTCAGCAGAACGCGTGACAGAGATCCCGAGGAAGTGATGAAGATCCCCGAGATCTATCATGGCGAACTCAGAGTGAAGGAGCTCGGTGATGCGACGAAGAAGCGGGGTCGACGAGGCTGTCAGGATGATGTCGTCGACGTAGAGCGGCAAGTAGGCGATGTCGGCACCCGCTTTGTAAACAAAGAGGGATGTATCGGAGGTCGAAGCAGTGAAGCCGGACCGCTGGACGAAGCCGGAGAACCGCTGGTGCCACGCCCTGGGCGCCTGCTTGAGTCCGTACAAGGACTTTTGCAGGAGACAGACGTGGTCGGGAGCCGCCGGGTCGATGAAGCCGGGCGGCTGCTGGCAGTAGACTGTCTCGTTCAGATGGCCGTGAAGAAAAGCGTTCTTCACGTCCAGCTGATGTATCGGCCAGGAGCGAGAGGCGGCGATGCTGAGGACGACCCGGATGGTGGCCGGTTTGACAACCGGGCTGAACGTCTCGTCGTAGTCGATGCCGTACCGCTGTGAGAACCCACGAACGACCCATCTGGCTTTATGACGAGCCAGAGAGCCGTCAGCACGAAACTTGTGCTTGAAGACCCACTTGCCGGTGATGACGTTGGCACGAGGCGGTCGAGGAACAAGACGCCAGGTGCCATTGTCCACGAGCGCCTTGTATTCTTCGGCCATGGCCGCGCGCCAATTCGCATCGGCGAGCGCGGCGCGAGAGTTGCCCGGCAACGGAGAAGCCAGACTGGAGGCCGCCGCGGTGAAGCCATACCGCAGCATGGGTGGCGGCAGGGAACCCGTCTGGGAACGAGTCGCCCGCGCAGGAGGCTCTAGAGCCCGGGGCACCACTGCCTGCGGCTCTGGGGCTAGAGGTACCTCCGGCGGCGGTTGTGGAGCCGGTGCCGAATGCTGACGACGGCTGTAGTGGATGCCATACCGCTGCCGGACAGGGGCAGGGGCGACGGCACCTGCTGGCGGAGGAGGTGTAGGAGCCATGGCCTGCCGAGGCGCCTGGGGTAGCCGGTGGGCAGCACCGTGCCATAGGATGGCAGGGTCGAACCCAACGGGGTCGCCGGCATCGTCTGAGGCAGACGAGGCAGGCGCAACCGAGGCCCGCGAGTTCCGAACGTCTGAGGTAGACGGGGCAGGCGCGGGAAGTATATCCTGTAACAAAAAGTCAAAAGAATCCGGTCGGGGCTTGGAAGCCGCAAACGGAGAGTGAGTCTCATCAAAAACGTGGCGAGAGATGATGATCTTGCGAGTGGAAAGATCAAGACACCGGTAGCCCTTCTGGGAAGGAGGGTAACCGAGGAAGACACACGCTGCTGAGCGAGGAGACAATTTATGGGGAGTCGTGGCACTGAGGTTCGGATAGCACAGGCAACCGAAAACTCTAAGGATGGAGTAGTCTGGCATTTTGCGGTGAAGGAGATGATAGGGAATACCATTATGTATGGACGATGAGGGCCGCCGGTTGATCAGAAACACAGTGGTGGAAAGAGCTTCGACCCAATAGGATGGAGGCATGGCGGCATGAAATAGAAGCGTGCGAACATCATTGTTCAGTGTGCGAAGCATCCGCTCAGCTTTGCCATTCTGGGCAGATGTGTAGGGGCACGAGGTGCGAAGCAGGATGCTGCGGCTAGCCAGGAAGGTAGCGGTGGCATTGTTGATGAACTCGGTGGCATTATCTGCCTGAAAACAGCGCACAGGAAAGCTGAACTGTGTGTGAGCGTGAGCAACAAACTGAACAATATGTTCATGAACTTCGGATTTATGGCGAAGAGGAAACATCCAACAATAATGAGTATAATCATCAACTAGCACGAGATAAAATTTATAACCAGAAATGCTCGAAATTGGAGAGGTCCAGACATCACAGTGAACAAGTTCAAAAGGTGCAGATGTACTAGAAACCGAACTAGCAAATGGCAGCCTAGCGTGTTTGCCTAGCTGACAGGCATGACAAAGGCGGCGAGCTGCTTTATTACACTGGATAGCTGATAGCGTATTTAGAGTAGTGACGACGGCAGGTGCAGGATGACCAAGGCGGAAATGCCACAGCTCTGGGGAAACGACGGCGACATGGCAGCGAGGTGGCATGCGATGTGGAATGGTGTAGAGGTCCCCGTTGCTATTGCACCGAAGGAGGACCGTCTTGGTCTGTAGATCCTTAACAGAAAAACCAGAGGCGTCAAACTCAATTGAACAGTTATTGTCGCGAGTAAGCTGTCGAACAGATAACAGATTACGAGTGAGTTGGGGAGCGACAAGAACATTATCAAGATGAAAAGGACGATCAGCTATTTGAATAAGAGAAGTGCCACGACTAAGAATAGGAATTGATTGACCGTTGCCGACCGTAATGGAGGATGGTGGCGACGGGAGATGGGAAAGTAAAATACTGTCGTTGGAGGACATGTGAGATGTCGCTCCGCTGTCCATGACCTAGGGTGCAGACCCACCCTGAACCGCCATCTGGTTGAGAGCGGCGATCAGGCTGGTCGGATCCCAGCTAGCTGGAGGCCCGTAAGCCGGAGGACCGCCGGCAGTGGAGAACTGAGGCGGCGCGAAGGCGGTGTGTGCCTGTGGAGGAGGCACAGGTGGCGCACCCCACTGCTGCTGCTGCTGAGGTGGCCACTGGACGGCACAAGGGTTGTAGCAAACCCAAGGGCCGGCCGGCTGAGGAGCCTGACGCCCGCCGGAGCCGCCGCCTTGCCCGCTAAAGCCACCACCGTGCTACTGGTTGCGCCCGCCACCGCCACTGCCACCGCTGCCGTTGCCGCCACGCCCACCCTTGCCCTTGCCACCGCCCCCACGATTGGTGGGTGCAGAGGAGGTGGACCGGCAGGACGGTGAAGTGCAGGAGGAGGTGGTTGAGGCGGCAAGAGCTGAAGCCGAGGCCTCTTTGCCCTCGGTGCCAAGGCGGAGCTCCTTGACGCGGAGCATGTTGGTGGCAGACTTGAAGTCGGGAAGCGGCGATGAGTTGGCCATGATGTCGGCGGTGTTGGCAAAGCGGGAGTTGAGGCCGCGCAGAAGATTGAGCACGAGCTGCGCGGGGGAGATGGTGTGGCCGACCTCCCGAAGTGCATCAGCGGTGCGCTTCATCTGCTGGGCGTAGGCGTCAATGGAGAGGTCGCCCTAGGACAGGTTGTGGAACTCCTGCTCGAGGAGGATGGCGCGGGACTCCTTGTTCGCCTGGAACAGGGCCTCGATAGAGACGTACAGAGCGCGCGCATCCTGATCGGGCTCCATAGCGAGGTCAAGGACGGCGTCGTCGGCGGAGCCGTACATCCAGCCACGGATGCAGGCGTCAGGTTGAGACCACAGGCGGTCAGCCGGGCGCGCGGCCTCCGTGCCATCGATGTGGCCGAGCAGCCCGTACTTGCCGCAGAGGGCGGTGAAGAACGTCTTCCACTTGGAGTAGTTCGGGCGCTCGAGGCTGAGCGCGATGGGGACGTGCTGCTTCACGTTGACGGAGGCGTAGGCGGCGAAGAAGGGAGCAGCGAGAGAGTCCCCCATGGTGCCAGACGACTGGGGGCCGAGGGCGCCGGTTGTGGAGGAGGAACTCGTCGACGACGCCATGGGCGCGGCTACAGGGCGGCGGCGCGATCCGCGCGGCGGCCTGGAGCGGCAATCACGCGTGCGACGTGGCGGCGCGACTGGAGGAGGCGTGCGGCCTAGCGATCACGACGCGGGGCAAGGGCGGCGGCGCGAGTGCACGCGCGGCCGGGCTGGTGCGGTGGCGCACATCCTCACGGAGGACGCACGGGCAGAGGAGGCGCGAGAGCGGAAGGAAAGGACCGTAATTAGGGCTGATACCATGTAAAACAACACCGCACACCCTAATCAGGGGGTGACCTTCATTATATAGCCTAATAGGCTAGGGTTACAATGTACAAGGCCAATGGGCCGTACACCCAATATGGGCTGTTACTGTTACATTCTAACACCCGGGACAAAACACGGCCGGGGGATGGCTCGCGCAGCGCTCGCCATGACCGACAGCGAGGAGGAGCTCACTGGCGCACTTGTCTAAGGCCCTAGAGGCCACGGTTCGACAAATTGAAGGCACCGAGAGAGAGAGAGAGGGGAACAAGGCGAAGCTCACCATGACTTCAATCGGGGCGGGGATGAACCGGAGATGATGAATGACGAACAATGGCGGCTCGCGAGCTCGCGGTCTTCCCTGCTGCTGTGGTTTGGTGCTACGGTTTCCAAAGAAGAAGAAAACTGCAGTGGGAGGGCATGATGGGGTCTGGCCCTCTTTAGTAGAGGCCGAGGATGCGGACGAGGCGCCCACAACACGAAGTGGAGCGGCGGTTCCGCCCTGACGACGCGCAACGCGGAACGGCTGGAGGTGAGAGGCAGCGCTGACGGCTGGACTCAGGCTGTCAGCGGCAGGGAGAGGGAAGGGGCGCGGCAAAGGCCGCCTGGCTGAGCTGGGCCGGCCCAGGAAGGGAAGAGGGGAGGGCGAGCGGCCGCGGGGAAGGAAAAAGGCCAATCGGGCCGAAAGTGAGGAAGGGAGAGAGAAAAGAAAGAAATTCCTTCTCTTTTTCCAAATAAATTTTCCAAACTCATTTTCAAAAGGTTTTTAAAACCTTTTAGCATTTGAAACAAAATCACCCATCACAGAAATAAATATGCAACAGCATGAATGCATCAACATGTTTCTATCCTTATATTTACTTTTAATTTCATAAAAAATATTATTTCCTAAATTTGAAATGCACATATAATTGCATAAATAAATCAAATTTAACTATTTTAAAATAATGCAAATTTTAGGGTATTACACAAAGGGCTCACGGTGGTGGCGACGCGGCAGGATGGCGGATCAAGCGGCGGCAGCGGCGATTAGGGTTTCGCGGCGGCGCGAAGGCACGAGGCACGGGGGCTGCTGAGGCGGTGGGTGAAGCAGGGGTTGATGGCGAGGTGGCTGCAGGGTTGGAGTGCGGGGCGAAGGTGGAAGAAGATCGCCGGCTAGCTGATACCAAGTTGTCAAGGACCTGGGCACCTAGAGTTAGAGGTTCTTGTCTTCTCAGTTCATAAGTCGAACCAAGTAATGGAGGTGTCAGGGTTTTTGTCTGACTACCACAGCAGGGGGTGAGATTAAGAATAGCAGAGAGAGAGGGAGATTAGGGAATAACTTCTTTCTTCCTTCCTTCCACGAGTACAGGGGTACATATAGGAGCTCTGCTCCATTGCTACTTGTGCCAGCCCTTAACTGCCAGCTAGCTGGCTAATTAATTCCTTAACCTCTTCAACTTCTACTTAATTACCTTAGAGACTGCAGCCTCTCCAGCTGCCTAAGCCTCCTTGGGTTCTTCCAGGCCATGCGCACCCTTGGGGGCTGCCCTGGCTGCACCTTGTGTCCGAGGCCGGCGGCTGTACTGTTGGCCCCACATAACATGAGGTGGGATCAGCCTCCATTTAAAATTCCTCACATTCATAAACTTCATAATTATCAGGAATGGCTGATCTCCTGACTCTTTTAGACCTTCTAGGGGCCTCGCTAGACGACGCTTGTTCTATATGAGGCTGTTGTTGCTCTTCCTCATGTGTGACAACGAGTTCTTGGGGATCCTTAAAGACAGGTTCCTCATGCTTATTCATTGTTGTCATAGAAGAACTAACAACAGTTGTTGTTACTACAGTGTCTTGCACTGTTGGTACAACAACAACAGGTAGCGTGAAGAATGGTTCCTGAACCATAGGAGTGGGCATGTATACCCGCTTCTCTTCAAAACTAATTTCACGCGCTACCATGCTCCCCATGATCATATCATCCTCCAAGAAGATAACATGTCTTATTTTTACAAACTTCGTTTCTCTGTCAGAGCAATAGAAGCGATAAACTTTTGACTTTTCTGGATAGCCAATGAAATGGCAACTGACT
Organism: Miscanthus floridulus; assembly: GCF_019320115.1. Classification (NCBI taxonomy): domain Eukaryota; kingdom Viridiplantae; phylum Streptophyta; class Magnoliopsida; order Poales; family Poaceae; genus Miscanthus; species Miscanthus floridulus. The sequence goes on along the minus strand of NC_089587.1, from coordinate 31,744,342 downwards.
GTCTTGGAGTCCAGCTTCCCTATGTTTGGGTTAAATACTTTTGCCTCAGCAGGACAACCCCACACACGTAAATAGTTTAGTAAGGGTTCATTTTCTGTCCACAACTCATACGGTGTTTTGAGCACCGACTTACTTGGCACTCGATTAAGAATATGAATGGCGGTTTTTAACGCCTCCATCCATAAACTTAACGGTAAGGTAGAATAACTTATCATGCTTCTCACCATATCCATTAAGGTACGGTTGCGTCTTTCAGATACTCCATTCTGCTGAGGCTCGCCCGGTGTAGAATACTGGGCTACTATGTCATTTTCCTGTAAGTACCTTGCAAAAGGTCCAGGAACTTAGCCATATGGGGTGTGTCGACCGTAGTACTCTCCCCCACGGTCGGACCTTACTACCTTAATCTTTAAGTTGTGCTGATTTTCTACTTCAGCCTTAAATATCTTAAATTTATCTGATGCTTCCGATCTTTCCTTAATTGGATAAATATAGCCAAAACGTGAGTAGTCATCTGTGAATGTTATAAATGAATCATAATCATACACACTTTTCACAGCAAAAGGACCACAGATGTCTGTGTGAATTATTTCTAAAATTTCTGCGCTTCGTTTAACATCTTTCTTTATTTTCTTAACATACTTTCCTTTTATGCAATCTATGCATTGTTCTAAATCTGAAAATTCTAAGGACGAAAGAATTGATTTCTTAATCAATCGCTCTATTCTCCCCCTCGAAATATGGCCTAAACAATAGTCCCATAATTTTGAAGATACGTCATGTACTCTCTTCCGCTTATTTGTTGCATTCATAGACGATGAAACATTCTCAGAAAGTGATAATAAATAAAGCTTGTCTTGTCAGAAGGCAAGACCAACACATTTATTATTACAAACAATCTGACATTTGCCATTACCAAAATGGCAATTATATCCATCGTCATCTAAACATAACACACTTATTAAGTTTCTTCGCAAAGATGTACAAATAGAACATCTGAAAGCTTAAGTAGAAAACAATCAACTAATTCTAGACAAAGATCTCCAATGGCTTCACCTTGAGCTTCAACTCCATTTGCTACTTTAATTCTTCTTTCTCCTCTTTGCAGGGTCCTCCTCGTACAGAATCCCTATAATTAATTTGCAACATGAATAGTTACACCTGAATCAATCCACCAAGTTGATTTTGCATAACTTAAATACAGGGGTTCATCTATGAATGTAATGAAATCCACACTTCTCTTCAGCAGGCTCTTCTGGAAGTATGGACAATCCCTCTGGTAGTGTCCATGCTTCTTGCACCATTTACACTGATCCTTCTCAACTTGAGCATTGGAGTTCTTCTGATGGTGCTCAGTCTGAGGAGCTTTCCTTTGAGGTTTGGCATTTTTATTGAAGTTCTTTTTCTTGTCCTTCACAAGGTTAGCAGAGTTACCCTGTAAGGACTTCAGTCTTTCCTCTTCTTGAACACACATTGCGATGAGCTTTTCTATGTCCCACTTGTCGGGCTGCATGTTGTAGTTAACAATAAAAGTTTTATATTTCTTTGACAAGGAAGCAAAAACCAAATGACTCAGGAACTCATCATTGAGCCCTAAATCCATTGGCTTTAGCTTCGAAGCCGTGTTGCTCATCTTCAAAATGTGCTCTCTAATACCGCCACCAGCATATTTTTCATTGAACAATTTCTTGATCAATGTACTAACATAAGCCTTGAAAGAGCCAGTGAACTGACCCTCCACCTTCTTAAGGTACTCAGTGGCGGTATCACAGCATGGGATAGACCCTCTTATAGCATCTGAGATTGTGGACTTGGCCACCATCAAGCACTTGCGGTTCGAGATATCCCACTTCTTGCGCTCGAGATCATACTTCATGCGCACTTCTGCATGATCTCGCTGCCTGCATGATCTCGCTGTCGAACAGTGAAATCAGCATCAGACTCGTTTTCTTCCCTCACCGGGTCGACTAGCTCAGAAGGACATTGGGAGGTGAGCGCTAAGTTATTCTCGGACAGCGCAATTGTGAGCTCATATTTCTCTTGCCATACTCTGTAATTGCCCCCTTTTAGGGGTGGTATGTGCGAGATGAATGCCATTAGGTTGAGTCCTGAAAAACATCGTCAGAGATAGTGAGAAAAAATATATCATTATAATTGCATGCTTTAATTTAACGTTGGCCAAAATTAAAACATACAATATTCTTATACACTAATTCTACATCACCGTTGGGCAGAAATAGAATTAATGCATGAAAAACTTATGATTAAATATTATAATATTGTTATTATCAACGTTGGTCAGAAAAATAACAATATTATAATTTACTGATTAAAATTTGACTGCTCTTCAAATTAAATTCTCCTATTGTTCGAATTTAATTAGAAGATTGTAAACTTTAATATTGCAGCGGAAACATGAATAAATAATAATTATCTACTTTTTAGAAGCATTTTCATGTTCAAATCTTCTTTCTGGAAAAAAGTAACACGTTGGTGTAATTTTACCAGAAATTTTAAACCTTCAAAATTCATTCAAATCTGCTTCTGAAAATTAAATCAACTTCAAAAGGTATTTACTGTTCTTTCTGGCCTGGCCTGCAGCAGTAAAACAACCCAGCAAGCCCCAGTGGCGCGCGGCCCAGTGACACGGCCCAGCGGCGCGTGCCGCTCTCTTCCCCCCGCGCCCAGGCCGCAACCTGGGCCTGGGCTGGGATTCTGCAATCCCGCCTGGGCTCATTTCGGTCTAAGACGCCCCAGACGTCGGATCGGATCCGACGGACGTCCGCGCGCGTCGCTCGATCAAAAAGGCGGCGGCAGCTGCTCCCCTGAAACCCTAACGCCATTCTGTTATTTCCTCTCTCTCTCTCTTCGCCGCGCTCCTTTCTTCTCCCCTCAACGCAGCAGCAGCGAGCGACCGAGAGACGCAGTGGAGCATGGCGCTGTCGCCGCCCCCCTCGCCAGCGTGCGCGCTCCCTAACGGGTGAGCGCGCCGCCATCGAGGGGCCTAGCCGCGGCGCCCTTGGCCAGAGCCCACGCAAGACCTACCCCGCTCGGCCTTCTTCTCGCACGCTGGCGAGACGACAGCGCGGTGCACGACGAGGTAGGCTTCTTCCTCTTTTCCCCTTCTTCTTCTCCGCCTGGATGTTGTTCGTTCTTCTCGGATTAGTCCGATTTGGGGATTAGGGTTTGATTAGGGTTAGGGTTTCGCTTTTCTCTTTTCCCCCGAGTCTGATTCGCGGGTTAGGGTTCGGCTTCGCGTGCCTAGACCCCTTTCTCTTCTTTGTTCTTCACCCGATTAGGGTTAGGGTTCGGTGACCCTCTTTTTAGATCCAAAAACCGAATCTCTCACCTCCTTGTAGCTGCTACTCGGTTTTCTCATCCGATAGGCTAGATCTACACCTAGTGAGGCGTCTGATACCATTGTTAAAACTAAAACAGGATCTCTAGGCATAAATCTAGCATGTCTACTTGTACTTTGAATAAACAACGAGTCCTAGGATATCTCCTAGTACTGGATTAGAGATAGAATGATAGAGAGAGGGGTGAAGGGGTGCAAACCATCGGCTGCTTTGGAGGAAGATGGGCTCGCCATCGCAGTGCTTGGCGATAACCCGGTGGAAGTGCAGTAGCGGTGTCGTCCGGGGTCGGTGTAGAGGCCGCAGGGCAGCCTGGCGTCGTAGCAGTCCTCCGGCGTGATGCGGAGGCGGTGGCGGCGCTTCCCGTCACTGGTAGCGCCCCCTCTGTGATCGGTTAGGGTTTAGGACTGTAGGTGGGGTGCTAGACGGCTCAGGCGAACCTCGTGACTCGAGCGCCTCGGCCCCCACCTCCTATTTATAGCGCTGTGCGACGGGACCCACCAATCATATTAGGGTTGGGCGTCCCCGATCAGAGCGCGGATCAAAGGCCCAATAGGCCGAGGTCAACTAACAAGAAGATGATGAAGATTTAGGATGCAAGGCTACTAACATTAGCAAACGCATTGCTGAGCTGTTGCAGCAGGTCCACCAGGGAGTGGCTAACGTTGTGTGGCTTCCCTGCCAGGTAGAAACCCTTTACTGAAGCAACAACGTGCAGAAGTTTCCTGTTGCAAACCTTCACCTGGGCATAGATGAGCTCCTTCATTAGGTGTATGCTCATAATACCCACGCGCCTAAATTGGCTATTACAATGTTGCAATTCAACTCAAAGTGCAAATCAAATTGAATGGCTACTGCACCAATGAGAACGAACTCCAATTTTGCTAGTGCACTCGAGTGTGTGCTTGAGAACTCACCTCGATTTCAAAGTAATCGCCTTCCTGAGAAGCGCCATTCGCCTCCTTCCTCCTGATAACTGCAGAAACGACGCACCCACCTCGCTCGCAGTCAGATTAAGAACGAAACGCGAAACGGAATGCCTCATCGGCGTAGTAGCAAGCAAGGATCCTCACAGTGGACGGGCGGGGTGAGATGGGCGAAGGAGAAGAAGTCGTAGAACACCCCCCAGCTTCGGCGGCGGCCGGATGGCGGCCATGTCGTGCGCCTCCGATATCGGCGGCGCGGCCTCGCCGCTGACGACGCCATGGTCCCCGGCCCCGGTCGAGGCGGCGGGTGCGGGAGGGGAGGGCGGTGTCGCGGGACGCCCGTGCTTGGGCGACTTGTGCTTGTCCCGGGGCTTGGCGAGCGCGGTGGTGCAGGCGAGGATGTCCAGCAGGCGGCGGACGTGCGCCTCCGCCCGCTCCGCCGTCGCGTACTCCTCTGCAAACGAGCCAGCCGTTGGGCTCAATTAGAATCGACAGGCCCAATTGGATGGTTATGCCATGCTGAGGTTTGGGCCTCCTTTACTTGGGACCCAAAACTGCATTTAGAGCCCCATGAGATAGCAACTTATTTTCTTGTTGGAAAGGAGGATCCGTAGAAGTTATTTCATCAGTCAGACAAATTAAATTTGCTCAAAAAAAAAAAACTGTGCTGGTAACATCCATGCATGCATAAATCATGGTTTCTAGAATAATGGGTAAATTACGCTGATAATCAAATTTGAAGCTAACCAATGTTCTCTCAAGAAATGTAGGTGTCTAAACAGTGCACACACAGACCCAAAATTGCATCACGCTAAGTCGGTAATGTCGTTCCCGGTCGACTCGATACAAGTTAGGAATAGCACAGCGCAGCACATGATTAGTGTGACTTTGACAGGTGATGCACCAGCCACCAGCTATATAGTAATGCCACTGCAGTCAGTCTGTCTGATTGTCTCAACACCTAAAAATAGCCGTCCGTGGAGTTAACCAAAGCACCCACCGCAGACTCCAAGAGGGGTCGCTTTGTCCCCTACATATCATACCGCCAGACTAGAGCGCCATTGTTTCGTTGAAATCGTCGTGGCTGGACAGGGGTCCCGTTCCCATCTACCGCGCGCATTCTGCATTCATATATATTACTGTACTATTAATTACAGTATATGGGGAAGGCTGATGATTCCCCCAGGCCCCAGGAGCTACCAGCTCGCTCGCGTCGCGTTCGGACAAGTTCGGTTGGCTGGTTTGTATCGTTGCTAGTTTGTGAAGAAGTACTGCTGGCTGGTTTGTGTGAGAAAAAAATACTATTTCGACTGAAAATTTACAATCATTTATGATAACTGATAAGCCATAGCCAAACGAACAGGCTAGAGTAAGGCTGATGATCGGAGTGACTCTGAACCTCCCAGTATATGAGGGCAAATGCGTCATACTGGGACAGAGGGCCCCTCTCCCCTGCACTGCACAGGGACGCCTTTTGCGTCGTGGCCTCATCGGCGGCTGAGGTTGGTTTGATCCCCTGTCGCGTCGCATGTGCACAGCACAGTGCGTGCGTATAATAATTACGAAACACCTGTAGCAGCAGCTGAAACGGAAACGGAAACGGAAACGGAAAGAGGCAGGAGACGTGACGAGGCAAGCACTGTGTACTGGACGACAGACAGCTCGCTCCGCAACGAGGAGCCAGTTTTTGACGCTAGCCTCGCCTTGCCTTTGCCCATGCGGCCCTGCCTTGCTAGGGTGATTTTTTTTTAATTTTAACACTTTTTTTAATTAATTTTAAATCTAACACCGCTCATTTTTTATTTTCAAATCTAACACTTTTTGCCGCGCCTATTGCTATGGCGCGGCGAAATGCCTGTGCCGTGCCATACATGGTGGCGCAGCGAGAGAGCTGATGTGGCGACGACCGAGGTGCTGATCGGTGACGTGGCAAGGTCTGCCTCGTCATCGATCTTGGCGCGGCTCCGCCGCACCATCCATCACGGCGCGGTAGAGAGCAGCCGCTTGAATCAATACGACGTGATGGGCTAGCTCCTCGTGGAAATAATTTCGCTTTGGAAAATGATTTTTTTTCTTGCAGCGGAGGACACTAGTCAGATGGCACTGGCAGATCAGATGACACCCCAGAGGCTGCGTGCCAGCCAGTGCCCTGCGCTACCCCTCTGGGTTTTGTCTCGGGAATCGCGGAAAAGAGAGACAAGAAAGAAGACACAGAAGAGGCAGGCACCACCGTTCGATCCATTAGTGTTGCGGCTGCAACGTACCGCTAGGTGTGTAAAGGAGTGAGGCATGGGCTCCATTCTTTCGAATTTCGATGCCTTTTTACTAGCTGTTATTTTTTTTTCTCTAAAACAGATGTTATTTTTTTCTCTAAAATTAGTTAAATTAAAAATAGTTTGACTTACGATGATTCTATTTGATTTATTTTAGGTATAGTCTGATGAGGTTTACTATCTCAGTTCTATAAATAAAATGAATGTAATTAAAGAAGTGTTTAGTTAAATATTCTTAATTTATCAAATTTATATAAATAATATTAACATTTAAGGCAATTAATATGAAACATTACTGCATTAGATTCATCGTGTAATATAATTTGGTAGTATAATTATTTGAAGTTATACGTGTTGATATTGTTTTTGTTCTTTGTAAACTTATTTTTTGTTCTTATTTTCGTCCTGTTCTGCTGCAGAAGTTTACCACCACCAGTTTAGTTCCTATCATATCGGACGTTCGGATACTAATTAGGAGGACTAAACATCAGTTAATTATAAACATAATTACACATATGGAGACTAATTTATGAAATGAATCTATTAAGCCTAATTAATTCATCATTAGCATATATTTACTGTAGCACCACATTATCAAATCATGGACTAATATGGCTTAATAGATTCGTCTCACAAATTAGTCTCAATCTGTGCAGTTAGTTTTATAATTAATCTATATTTATTATTCATAATTAGTGTCAAACATCGAATTTGATCGGAACTTAAATTTAGTCCGTGCGACCAAACACCCCACCAATCTCATATACTTCATTCGCCCCTACGCTCTCCACATCGCCAGCGTCGCATCAGACGTGAGGCTAATAGTAGATAAGAAAGCAGCGAAAGCTGATGTTGTGCAGAGATGGCCTTGTAATAGTAGGAAGTATGGCTGGTATGGCCATAGTTCTTGTCATGCTGACCGGTATGGGCTTAGTACTAGGTGTACACCTATTGTACTAGATTAGAATTTGTATATAATCAAGTTCAAGTTCAAGGACCAGCTGTATCCTTAGTTCAGTAGCAGCAGCACTCCCGTGCGTGTGTGTGTTCGTGCTCTATATTCTCTCTTCTGAACTTAATCCAGAAAGAAGGGCCTGGGAGGCGTGTACGGATTAGATTGTTGACCGGCTATGGCCAGTGTTCAAACGGCCAAGCGCTTTAGCCACACTCACACATGACTTCGCAAGCTCGTAGATCGCATCAGGGGCGTGGTGTGTGGTAGATTGACTGGCAGCACGAAGCTTTACATTGAATATTGTGCTCTGTACTGTGAACTTGTTGCTCTGTACCGTGAACCCAGCCAACCAGCCAGTCACATACTCACAGTGCGAGGACAGCTTACCCCACAAACCCAGCCACGCGTCCCGAGATAGGCAGTCCGCCTCGCGGCTACCGGCTGGTGCGCCCCGGCGCCCCACACAGTTCTGACATGGTGCCTGTGCTTCCTCTGGTCCTTTTGCTCGGTCGCCGCATCATCTCTCTCTTCTAGCTCGTCATCGAGGCGACGAGTAGTACATCCACTGTTGCATCGGGTAGAAAAAAGATCATTTCCTAAAACGAAATAATTTCCACCAGTAGCTAGCCCATGATGTCGCATTGATTCCAGCGGCCGCTCTTTGCCGCGCCGTGATGGATGGCGCGGCGTAGCCGCACCAAGATCGGTGGCGCGACAGATCTTGCCACGTCATCGGTCAGCGCCTCGGTCGTCGTCACGTCAGCTCTTTCGCCACGCCACCATGCATGGCGCGGCACAGGCATTTCGTCGCGCCATGGCAATAGCGCGGGGCCAAAAGTGTTAGATTTAAAAATAAAAAACGAGCAGTGTTAGATTTAAAATTAATTTAAAAAAATGTTAAAATTAAAAAAAAATAGCTAGGGCGTGGTGACTGGGTCCCGGCGCGATTTCACGCACGAGAAAAGGTGCGGCCAATTCTTTTGTCGCAGCTTGCTTGCAGCGCCAATCGCCGCTGCACCTTCATCTCCCGCCGGTCAATGCGGACGGCAGCAAGGCAACCGGCGTGAGAGAGTGGCTGCGTGGTGGAGCTGATCGGGTACATAGAATATTCGGTGAAGCCTCGATTATTTATATTATGAGCTTGGAGAACGCCGACGTACGGCCGGCACACACACGTGAGCTCACAACAAATCTCGTAGGTCCTGTTTCCTAAGGCTCTGTTTGGTTCTAAGGCCCTGTTTGGTTTTCATAAGTCAGGTGACTTATTAAGTCAGGTGACTGAAAACCAGTGACTTATAAGTCATTGACTTATAAGTCATGTCTGTTTGGTTGTAGATGACTTATAAGCTCATTAAAGGTGTGGGCCCCACGCGAAAAAGGTGACTTATAAGTTTTAAGCAGGGGTGAACCAACTTAAAACTTATAAGCAGGGGTGACTTATAAGTTGGTGGTGTTTGGCAAAATAAGTCACTTTTTCACTTTTTAACTTATAAGTAGGTGACTTATTTGGAACCAAACAGAGCCTAAATAAGTCACCTACTTATAAGTTAAAAAGTAAAAAAAGTGACTTATTTTGTCAAACACCACCAACTTATAAGTCACCCCTGCTTATAAGTTTTAAGTTGGTTCACCCCTGCTTAAAACTTATAAGTCACCCTTTTTCACGTGGGGCCCACACCTTTAATGAGCTTATAAGTCATCTACAACCAAACAGGCATGACTTATAAGTCACTGATTTTCAGTCACCTGACTTAATAAGTCACCTGACTTATGAAAACCAAACAGAGCCTAAAATTTTTCACCCCAGAGTGTCACATCGAATCTTGCGGTACATATATGAAGTACTAAATATAGACGAAAAACAAAACTAATTGCACAATTAGGTGAGAAATCGTGAGACGAAACTTTTGAACCTAATTAGTCCATAATTAAATATTAATTGCCAAATACAAACAAAATGCTATAGTAGTCAAAACCAAAAAAATTTCGACAACTAAACGCGCCTTACTACTGGACTGGCATACTCCGATATTATTTTAGCATTTTCACTGCCCGAGATATTTACACTTTGTTTCCCTTTACTTGCAAACACCAAGATATTTGCACTTTGGCCTTGTTTAGATGTCATCCAAATTCCAAGTTTTTTCACTCTCTCTCCATCACATCAATTTTTAGCCGTTTGCATAGAGTATTAAATGTAGGTAAAAAAAATAACTAATTGCACAGTTTAGTTCAAAATCATGAGATGAATCTTTTGAGCCTAATTAGTCTACGATTGGACAATATTTATTAAATAAGACGAAAGTGCTACTATTCATCGAGTTGAAATTTTTTCGCAATCTAAACGAGGCCTTTGTTTCTTTCTCTCTCGAGAGAGAGAGAGGAAGATATTTTCGCCTTCTCTTGTGTGTGTGGAATTTTTGTAATACTATATAAGTAGCATAGCTGATCGCAAAGTGGGTACTCTCTCTCTCTCTCTCTCTCTCTCTCTCTCTCTCTCTCTCTCTCTCTCTCTATATATACCTTGATACTAAATAATAATCAGTACCCGAGTTAACCCAACCCACCGGCGGCATCGCTACCCGAGCCAATCCGTCGGCCGATCTACGCGCGCTGGCCCGGCGCACCCACCTCCTGTTTATTATTATATTCTTTTTTTCGTTCTAATATTCATAGATCATGGGAGACGTCGGTTTCTTCTATCCGCTCTCGTCGCACAAACCCAGATCGGCGCCGCACCCGCCGCACAGCCTCAGCTCGCCACCGCCCTGCTCCCTGGTTCGGCACCAGCGAGCTCGCTGCACTTGAGCCCGCTGCTGCTACCCATCACATTGCCTCAAGCTGGCAGCAGTTCGTCTGCTCGTCTCCACCTCTTCACCTTCTTCCCAATCCCTATGATGAGTGAATCCGCGGCGGCGGCCGCGTTTTATCGGCACCTACCTTGCCTGAGGGATTCGACGGCGACGGCGGCGTCCTCGCCATACCTGCAGCACCCGTCTACAACTGGCGGCGTCGGTCCCTCCAGAGCCCCTCTGCGTGACTCGACGGCGGTTGCGGCGGCCTCACCTTATCCGCAGCCTCATAGGCGCTGCCCTCTTTCCTGTCGCGATGCCATCGGCATCCTCTTCTTCAGGGGCGCAACGCGACGACCGTACGAGGAGAATCGCCCACCCGAACCGTTCCCTGGTATGGTACCCATCTCTTGACTCATTCGATACCCCAATTTTGGTCCCTTTTACTGTTGGGGATGTGTATTAATGATTGATTGGCAATGTGACTTTCCCCTGTTATATGTAGATCCAAGACCCTAAAGTAGATTGTCTGATCCTGATCTTTTTACTCATGGATCTGGAATCTATTTGCACGAAGATGCAAGTTGAGGTACTTTCAGGTCATGTGTTTTTTAAGTTTATATGCACATAGCAACTTTTGTATTTAATTTCGTTCTCTACATTGTTTTCGTGCAAAACAGTGGTACAGCACTGCTGCAGCAACAGGGCATGATCTCATCTGCCATTAAAATCGATCTATGATCGGCTCCCCTGGATAATTCTCTATCTTTTTCCTTGTTGCATGAAATGAGCCTGGAGGTTGTTTAGCTTACCAGCTATAGCTTATTTGTGTCTATCATTTATAGATTACTGCAAGGGACCTTTGTTTAGCTTACTAGATATAGCTTATTTGTGTCTATCATTTACAGATTACTGCAAGGGACCTTTTTTGCCTTTTATTTTTCTGACCAGTTCAGTTATGCATCTTACTTGTTTTTTATTTTTAGTCAACATTTGTGAGACCTGTTCACCTGTCCAGTTCTCTAATCTTCTTTTGCTTGTTTACTCTAACAAGTTGCTAGTCTGCTATTCATATTGTTGTTATCTCCTTCCTATCCTCTTTTCTTTTCTCGCGCTTTCTATTTTTAGAATAAAGAACCATAGATACAACAGTTATTTGCTCTTTAATCTATAATCCAGTTCACTAATCTTTCTTAAATAAGTAAACATCTCAGAGCCATGGATATATAATAATATCTCCCGCACCATAAAATACAAAATATTTTGTCCCTTCTTGTTCACTTCTTTCAATTTGCGTGTACATAGAAAAATAAAAATTATATTAAGACTCGCATCCAAATTGAGTACAAGAAATTTTAAAAAATTATAGCAATATGAAGCTTGTTAACTAGGCATTTGCATCGATTTTCAGCTTAGCAGAAATAGGATGACTCATATATGATTTCATTTATATGAGTATATACATTTTTTGGTCAAATATGACTTTCTTTGGTAGTTGACCTAGTCTTACCTTTTTTTTTATGATGCTTCAGTTTTTACCTAGTCGTCAGAGTACTCCTTGGGATGGAATCTATATTTGTGGTTTGATAAATGAACTTCTATGTTAAAAATAAATTTGGGCACAAGTATTTGTGGATTGAACTCCCGAATCCATGTGATTTGAAAATTGAATTTATATGGTTAAGAATACATATGGTCACATGACCAGTGTGTGTCTCCAAGACTCGGGACAATATTTATTGTTTACTTGTTTGAACACAGAGAATTTGTGGTTAGAAATAAATCAGGCCATAAGGTTTTGTGTTGAACAAATGTTTCTTTATGACTGAAATAAAACAAAGTTTGTGGTTTGATAAATGATTTTTTGTTGCGTAGGATAAATTTGGTATATGGGAAAATGTGTTCAGATCAATATACTTTTCTCATCATTCCAAATGTTCTGGAACTCGGGACTTGGAAAAAAAATAGTTTATGATACAAACTTTGTCTGAACATAATGCCTCATTGTTTTTGCTCTCTATTTTGATTTCTGCCTAGGTAACAATTTGCCTTTTGAATTGAACAACTAAAGTAGCTGCATTAGTAATGAAACATAGTCATATAGTGCACTCTAAAAAAAGAAAGACTGCACCTGTATTCTACCTCTGAAAACAGCTCCACTTTCCATAGCATATTACTGGCTCTTTCTCCTTATGAAAATTGAGTCATTTCATTTCTATTTCTACATAGGTAACAATTTCCCTTTTGAATTGAATTTGCACTATTTGTCTTATTTACCTAGTGAATATCTTGTAGGACTTATCTCCTTTATTTTAATGGTTTCTGTATAGTATTGCTAATTTCTTCTATTATTTTCTCCATCTTGCATGTATGTGTCTGCCCGAACAAATTGGCTAAATGGTGATTTTATCAAGGTTGCCATGGATGATCATGCTGCTGGCTCAAGAACCATAGAAAAGTTCCAGTTAGCTATGTCGAATCTAAAAGCCAAAGTAAGTGATAATTGATTGTTAAGAGTGTTGCTTTCGACTCAGTAATAAATATATTATAGCAAAGCATGCCAAATAGCTTCTGATTGCAGAGCTTATGTAGCTTCGGGAGCTAAGCATCGTCATTTCACACTCGTGGCTGATGTAATTTTGTTGCGTTTGGCTAAACTCATGGTAGGATTAGCACAAATCCATGTAAATATAACTCTCTAGGAACAAATTCCTTCGTGCATAGCCCTTCCAAAACCATTTGATATGCATCCCTCTAGGAATATTTTGAACTAGGAGCTCCATTTATGAAGCTTACTGAGTCACAAATTTATATGGTGTGATTACTTCTAAAATATATTTTGTCTTTTCCCTGCTGTTGTTGCTTGTGCTTGTGTGGATTATGGAAGCTCTTCTTCCTGATGAACATCTATTGGAAGTGCTTGTGCAAGCTTCTCCCTTCGATTGTGCGGAACATGTGTATCGCTGATATCTTGTTTGTTTTCCTTGGGTGCAGGTTTTTTGGTAATTTAGAACTCCCATTCTTTCAGTGTTATGCACAACCGATTTGAAGGTCTCCAGGTTATTTAGTTCCCTGCAAGTGAACTGAATCTTCTTAGCTTAAGGAATATATCAGTATTTTTTTCATCTCAGGAGAGCTAAAATGTTTGTTGCTAAGACTTAATCAGCTACACAATGCAATATTCAAATGTCATATCATAAAATTTTTATATGATAATTTTCTTTCACGTGAACTCTCAGCTTATATAAATAATGTTTGTCTGGATGTAATATCAGATGGGAAGCTATATTGCAATATATATTATTCTTCATGTGATGTTTTTTTTTTAAATTTCTTGTCAGGGTCCGGAGGCCAGGAGAAGTTGTTTCCTAATGGTAAACTTCATCTGCTTACCATTTCCTTCTCAGCATGTTATTTTGTTTGCCCGATGAGTGTCAAAGCATTTCATGTTCTTTTAAGTGACACTTCAGAGTTTGATCAAGTGAAACTATTCCATTTTAAGCTAGCACTCTCTTTGCCTATTTACTAGCATAAGCATGAGAATGTAGTAGTGAAATGTACAATCCAGGTAAAATACAGGGAAACCCATTCTACTATTTTGATTTTGAGATAGATTAGTTCATTCACAAGCTTAGTTTTCTAGATTGTAGACCATGGAACTACTGCTGTGTTCCTGCTTGACGAGGTGCAGCAATGTTATTTAAATGAAATAATTTTGATTTCAGCTATCTTGAAATCATTCAAAGCTCAGCAATAGGACCGCTTGTTAGGCAAAGCAGTGATGTTTTTGTTTTTGTTGGGAAGCATGATTGCCTGTTTGGCATGGTTGGCCTTGGTGGTGTTTGGTCCAACTTTCTTTTTCTAGAGAATATGGACTAGTACGTGCCCAGTACTACCGAATTTGCCTAGGTGTTCTAGTTCTTTACCCGGCTTGGATCTTGTATTTGTTGGTTTTAACTTGCATAACTAAAATTGGTCCATTTTTCAAGAAAGGCCTGGAAGCTAGAAGTACCTAGTGTTTATAACAAAAATGCTGACATTTACGGACACTGAAATTAGAAGCTTGTCTGTCTTATCTCTCCTTATCATTCAAGGCAATGTATCAAATCGTCTAATCTATCCTCGTGGCCATGGCACCGATCAGCCCAACTAACCGCGAGTAATCGTGACTAACTATAGTGCATAGCTGATCGCCATGGCACCGATCAGCCTGACTAATCGCGACTAATCATGATTAGTCTGACAACTTGATAAACTTTATTCAAGGTGAGATTTATGTCTAGAGTAAGGATTAGCAGACTCCTTATCTCCATCTTCGATCAACCCAACTGAACTATTTGTATTTAGATTTATTCTCTGAATTTTCATGAGTTCTAGCTTAAGTGTCAATTTGATTTCTGCATCACATCACTTATTTGACCTTTTGCTGGTACAGCTTTCTCGAACTGATCTGTGATTTTGTTTCTATGAAACTATTTGTAAAAAAGAACTATGATATGAGACTGCTGCCAGTAGTAGCAGGCTAGCAGCTGATCCCCATGAAGACCGGTTGTATTGGTGGCTTCTCCCACCACCATAGACGCATCCAGTCCTCCAAGTTGTGTTCGCTTTTGTTTTCTTTGCTTGGCTTGTTTGGACATGCTGTTGATTCATATTTTTATTTAGTTAGAGATTGTAGCATTAAATTAACTTTCTTTTTGTGTAGTCACATCTATGAATTCTACCTGCCTGTGATTTATGGTCAGCATATGGACAACGCGCCCATAACAATTTTTGTTGTTTGTGTGCATTATTTCGAATGCAATTCTGCTCTCTGCAGTGCATAGTAAATCTAATAGGCAGGCACACAGATCCTGAGAAACTTTTCCTACTACTAGTCTGTTTTTATAATCAGGACTACCTGGCAGTGGCCATGGGCATTTTGTAATATGTTAAGGCTTCTTACAATTTGGCGACTTTTTGTAGCATCACACTTTTTCTCTGGACAGTTAATACCCATTTTCCCTGAACTTCCACTAGCCCTAGCCACATAGCATCGTTGACACATCTACTGACCTTTGTGATAGACATAGCAGCGTTGACACATCTGTGTGCTTCAAGGTGAGTATGCATTGGTAGCTGGCCAGCTTCGAATGTACTTAAACTTTAGCTTTGAATTTTACGGTGCTCCTGCTGTAGTCACAAAAATCTTAAATCACTTATGACAATAGTGCTAGGTAGTTCATCAGTACCATCCTTAAATTTCTTGTTCATCAGCTTTGATTCAATAAATCCCTTGTAATGGTGCTATTAAAATCACCTGCATCATTCTTTCAATACAATTTTATATGTCCACGTCAGTAATTGGGACGGGGAGTTTTCGGTGCTATTGAAGGATATTTTTATGGTTTTGTCGATTTAGTATTTCGAGATCATTCGAAATAAAATTTATTTTTGCAGCCACAAGCATAATTTCCTTTTTTTTGCATAGGAAACTAATTCACTGGACCCGTCGTTTTCTTGTTTGATCTGAGCTTTCTAATCTCACAATTTTGTTGACAACCAAATGCTAAGTCCTTTAATTAAACATTACTTCAAATACCATATTTCCAATAATAATTGTCCCCAGAACTGAACCATACATATTTATTTGTGAAACTACAAATTGTTTTGAGTTGGACCTTCAATTTCTTTGTTCCTGTACCACATTTAGTGCTACACCTATTAATGTTTATTGTTAAACTCAATTGTTTGTGAGTTGGAACCTAAAAAAGTCTTGGTCACACCCATTTATTTAAAGCTTGTATGTGACCATAGAAAATAATTTCTTTTTTCATTCACGAGCAACTTCATTTGAACCATGCAATCTTATGAAGAATTTTTTGTTGTTACAAATTGTTATTTGACTTTGAAACTGTCTCGATTTTCCTTTTTGATTCTCACATAAGCATATTCCATACATATTTCTTTCAATTCATAAATTGCCTTCACAAATGAAATTATTTACGACCACCTTTGAGGTCTTTCTGTTCATGGGCCTTGTAACGTATCCATATAAGCTAAGTCAACGTTCAGTTAAAATTTCGTATGGTATTAAACTATACAACGTTTAATGTTATGTACTATAGAGTTTTATTTGATTTATTAAATATTATACGGGCCAAGCTCATAATATATCCAACAAACTCTAGGGTTTGTAACAAAGTAGTCTCAGAACCATATTTCTTTTATATACCAGTGTTTCGATGGAGACTGTTAAGTTGAACATCCATCTAGAGCAATAGTTTCACTCAGTCACAACTGAACTATGGACTAAGCCTTGAATTGACACTTCTATGTGAGGTAAATGTCACTAAAGTCCTTACCTGATACTTGGCTGCAAAAGACATTCCCTCTATTTAAAGCATATAAGTCATACTCTAGTGCCTTTCATGAGTATTTAGAGATCACCCAAATCTCATAGACTGTGACCAGCAGTCTGACTTATATAGGTGTGTTCCTCAAAAGATGTTTTGTAGGACAACTCTGCTTTAGCAAGCCACTTGGAACACATTAAGATAAAATTAACCTGCCTTACATAAAGGAAAGATATGCATCAGAAATGAGTCTTACTAAGGATCTTTCCTCATAATTTACTACTAGCTTGTTTCATCATCCTATTTCACGGGATCTTCGATCACATAGAACAGGTTACCACTATAGTAAATTTCAAGTGGGTCTCAAACTCATCTCTCTCGATGCACTTTCTATCACATTACGTGACAGACCCTTAGTAAATTGATCTGCCAGATTGTTAGACGTGTGAACATAGTCCAACGCTATTACTCTGGAGTTTCTTAATTTTCTGACATAATTTAGTCGTCTCTTAACATGCCTTGTGGACTTCATGTTGTCCTTAGAACTGTTAACCTTTGTAATCACAGTCTGGTTATCACAGTTCATTGAAATAGCCGGTATGGGTTTTTCAACAACCGGTAAATCCATAAGGAGATCATGAAGCCACTCAGCCTCAAAGCCAGCGGTGTCTAATGCTGTGAGTTCTGCTTTCATTGTAGACTTCGTTAAGATAGTCTGCTTGCAAGACTTTTAGGAAACAGCACCACCTCCAAGCGAAAACACATATCCACGTATGGCATAAAGCTCATCAGCATCATAGATCCAGTTGGCATCACAATAGTCTTCCAACACCTTTGGGTGTCCAGTATAATGAATAACATAGCTTATAGTGTCCTTTAGATAGCGCATCACTCTCTCAAGAGCACGCCCGTGGTCATCTCCCAGGTTTGACACAAACCGACTCAACTTGCACACAGCAAATGAGATGTCAGGCCTTGTTGCACTAGCAAGATACATGAGCGAACCAATGATCTGAGAATATCTCAACTGATCCCTTACTATTCTTTAATTTTTCCTCAATAGCACACTCGGGTCATAAGGTGTAGGAGCAGGTGCACAGTCACTAAACCCAAAACGACTTAGCACATTTTCCACATAGTGGGATTGTAACAGAGTTACCCCACCATCACCTTCTCTCAGAAGCTTGATATTAAGAATAACATTAGCCTCTCCTAAATCTTTCATCTCAAAATTATTAGATAAAAATTCCTTCACCTTCTCAATCACTTTGAGGTTGGATCTAAAGATCAGTATGTCATCAACATATAAGCATAGAATAACTCCACCCTCACCATACCAATAGTACACACATTTGTCAGCTTCATTCACAACAAAGCCAACAGATGTTAGAGTTCTGTCGAACTTCTCATGCCACTGCTTAGGAGCTTGCTTTAGGCCATATAATGACTTTAATAATTTATACACCTTGTCTTCTTCACCATTTGCTACAAACCCATCCGGCTGATCCATATAGATCTCCTCTAACTCTCTATTTAGGAAAGCTGTCTTAAGGTCTATTTGATGAACGATGAGACCATAAGGGGCTGCCAGGGAAAACAAAACTCGAATTGTGGTCAATCGGGCAACCGGTGAATAAGTATTAAAGAAATCTTCATCTTCCTTTTGAGTATAACCCTTGGCCACAAGCCTTGCCTTATACCTCTCGATAGTACCATCAGGCCTAAGCTTTTTCTTAAACACCCATTTGCACCCTATAGGCTTGCACCTATAAGGACGATCAACTATTTCCCAAGTTTCATTAGACATAACAGAATCCATCTTACTCCGTACTACTTCCTTCCATAAGTCAGCATCAGGAGAGGAATATGCCTCTTCAATGGTCGTTGGTGTTATCCACAAGGTACACAATATAGTCATCACCAAAAGACTTTGCAGTACTTTGTCTCTTACTTTTTCTAGTGACTATAGTGTCATCCTCCTTAGGATTTTGCATATAGGGTTCCTCAGTTTGTTCTATCGGAGTAAAATTTTCATGCTCATGGGAAATTATAAATTCATGACCAGTCATGCTAGGTGCATTTTTTATGGGAAACTCATTCTCAAAAAATGTAGCGTCTCTAGATTTCTTGATTGTATCAACAACCATCTCAGGAACACTAGAATTTATAATTAAAAATCTATAACCCACGCTGTGAATAGCATAACCAAGAAAAACACAATCAACAGTCTTTGGTCCAAGTTTTCGCTTTTTGTTTATTGGCACATTCAACTTTGTCAAACAACCCTAAGTCTGCAGGTAAGAGAGATTTAATCTCTTCTCTCATTCCTCGAATGGTGTAATTTCTTTGTTCTTTGTGGGCACTCTATTCAGGACATGACATGCTGTCAATATAGCCTCACCCCACCATTCCTTAGATAGTCTCGCCGTCTCTAACATGGCATTAACTAAATCAGTTAGAGTGCGGTTCTTTCTCTCTGTAATTCCATTGGATTGTGGTGAGTATGGTGGCGTCCTCATGAATAATTCCATGCACCGCGTAAAACTCAGAAAATTCATTTGAGAAATATTCTCCCCCACGATAGGATCGCAAACGCTTGATTTTCTTTTCAAGTTGATTTTCTACCTTAGCTTTATAGACTTTAAAATAATGCAACGCTTTATCTTTAGTTTTCAATAAATACACGTTGCAAAATTTAGTACAATCATCTATAAATGTCATGAAGTATCGTCTACCGCCTTTAGTCAATTCGTCATTCATTTTGCATAAACCAGAATGAACGAGTTCTAATGGTACCAAATTCCTCGCCTCAGCAGCCTTGTGAGGCTTGCGCGGTTGCTTCGATTACACACACACCTGGCACTTAGAATCCTTGACTAAGTTAAATTTCAGGATTAAATTTAGATTTGCAAGCCGCGTGAGAGCCAAAATTAATGTGACAAAGTCGTGAATGCCATATATTCTACTCATTCGAAACATTAACATTGTTCACTACTTTATTACACACATCATCAAGCAAAGATAAGTGAAACAAACCTCCGCAATCATAACATTTTTCAACAAATGTTTCATTTCTCGACACAACACACTTATTGGACTCAAGCACAATTTTAAAGCCATCGCGACACATCTGAAAACCGCTAACAAGATTTTTCTTGGAGGGGACATGCTGCATGTTCTTTAATAGCACCGTCTTTCCCGAAGTAAACTTTAGAATGATCGTACCAGCATCAAGAACACGCGCATGTGAACTGTTTCCCATCAACAAGGCTCCAGTCCTACCGGCCTGATTGGAAGTAAACAAAAAAACATCAGCACACACATGAATATTAGCACCGCTATTCATCCACCACTCAGGTGAAAGACAAACTAAAAGAACAAAAGGTAAAGAATTACCATATCCAGATGTTTCTCCTCCAGTCTTGCTAATCACCACGTTTGCTGATTTCTTTTTTGGCTTATATTTATGGTCTGGGCACGCACTTGCCCAATGCTCATCACTCCCGCAAACAAAGCAATCTCCACCTTTCTTGTTGTTTTTCTTCTTAAACTGTGCAGTTTTCTTAAGCTTTGTACTGTTGTTCTCTTGCATGTTCTTTTTATTACGGGATGCAAATGAGTTTTTCTTCTGCACCATATTGGCGGCGGAAGACTCAACTTCTTTTCCACGGTTGTCTTTTGCTCTCGCCCTCTCCTTAACATCAAGAGATCTAATAAGTTCAGCCACGCTAAACTCTTGTCTCTTGTGTTTTAGAGAAGTAGTAAAATCCCTCCAAGAAGGTGGCAGCTTAGCGATTATATCGTCGACCACAAACTTGTCGGGCAATAAACATGGGAAATGTTCTAGTTCCTTTGCTAGCGCCTGTATATCATAAGCCTGTTCGACTACAGAATGGTTTTCAACCATTTTATAGTCATACAACTGCTCCATAAGATACAGCTCACTACCAGCATCAGAAACTCTAAACTTTGCCTCAAGAACATCTCATAACTCTTTGCCTAATATGCAAGATATGTAGTTTTTCTCATACTTAAGATGAAGTACACTAATCACGGCGCCTCGAAACAGGTTATCGGCAGCCAAAAACTTTTGCTCCTCCTCAGGAGTAAACTGTTCAGGCTTTCCCTACGCGGTATGATAGCAGTTCATCGTAGTCAACCACAATACCATCTTGGCACACCATATCATTAAATTCTTACATCAAAATTATTTAGCTTCAAAGCAGCAGCAAAACCACTGACAGAAAATTGTCTAACATTAGCTTTTTGGATTGTTAGAAATTTAGGCATTTTTATGGTTAATTTAATCTAGAAATATAACATCAGTAAGTTCGTGACAGCATATATGTGTATGTGTATATCTCTAATGAACGCTACAGCATGCAGACATGACATACAGATCGATACAGTAAGAACACAAAATGCGGTAATTACAAAGATAAGAATGTACCTAGTGGAGGGTCCCATGCCGAGGGCATTGGAGGCTTCATTCGCACTAGTCAACATAGTGCGTTGCTCGAAGTCGTGGACCGCAGTCGATGTAGGAAGATGTTCGTAGTGCAGTCCCACAAACGGTCACCAGGAAGAAGACGCCTTGCTGTTCCACAAGGGTTCTAGAGGCATCTGCTCTCCTGCTACTCCGTGCACGCAGAGGTACGGGACGGAGAAGCTAGAGGGCTGTGGAGATGTGGTTTTTCTCAGGAGCCGTAGTAGAAGGGAGGAAGGACTGACGGAGGACGTTGTGTTTTATGCCTACGACGGGGGGAAGAGAGCCAGTGGAGGAATCCAGGATACGGAGACACGAAGAGACGGGAAAACGGAAACGGCACAATCATCTCGCCTCCACCATAAATGAGAGAAAAACTCCTGTAATTATGTGGATTAAGTGGCAAAAGACTGGCCACGCCCAGCCGCCACGCCACGCCCACGTCCACGATCTCGGCCCGGCCCTGCCGGCGACGGCGGCGCGCGCGCGCGTGTGGCACGCCTATGTCCTTTTCTCAGCTTCTCAATTAAGATGAATAATTTCCAACCATATAAGCTGAGTCAACGTTCAGTCAAAATCCCATTTGGTATTAAACCATACAATACTTAATGTTACGTACCATATAGTTTTATTTGATTTATTAAATATTATGCGGGCAAAGCCCATAATATATCCAACAA
This sequence comes from Miscanthus floridulus, assembly GCF_019320115.1. Taxonomy (NCBI): domain Eukaryota; kingdom Viridiplantae; phylum Streptophyta; class Magnoliopsida; order Poales; family Poaceae; genus Miscanthus; species Miscanthus floridulus. Next base: position 31,722,539 of record NC_089587.1, on the reverse strand, counting down.
TATATTGCTCCAGCTAAGCACCGTGTCGAGGGAAGACTATTGCCAGTGCGCATCGCAAGCATTGTATGACTGTGGACCGTAACTTTGGCGCCACCCAGTTGGGGCTAGGGTAGATGCCAACGAGGAAGCGTCCAGCCGATGTGCCCCCCATGCTACCACAGACAGGGTTAGCAGGGGCGACTGGTGAGGTGGCTCGGCCAGCCGTCCCTACCATATTGTCTCTATAAATCATGTATTTGTAGGAGTGGTTTCTAGATCGCCCTTACAAATCAATTTGTAGAAGCGACTGGTAACATCAGTCGCCTCTATAAAATTGATTTGTAAGGGCGGCTGTAGTACCAGCCACCCCTATAATACCTGTTTGTAGGGGCGGTTCAGTCTAGAACCGCCCCTATAGTATATTTTTCCGTCAACAAATCAAATTTACAATTCAAATTCGACCAGAACACACATATATATATGCATATATAATTTAAATCTGACCACAAGCACAAGAGCATTAGATAAACTACCATTATAAGTTCAATTCACAAGAATATATACAATCCATCATTAAATAGGCATCCCGTATTTCCTTTGATCTGTCCAGACAAAGCAAACAACACGGGATAATCATTGGTAGTAACAAATATTATTGCTCTACATATTGAGTCCTCCTTTTGGAACGCATCGTACATCGGCTCCCCATACCTCCATAGCATCTCTATTTCTTGCATCAAAGGCTCGAGGAACACGTCTATATCAATGCCTGGTTGTTTAGGGCCAGAAATAAGAATAGTGAGGAGAAGGTACTTTCTCTTCTGACATAACCACGTTGGGATGTTGTATATGGTCAAGATTACTGGGCAAATTCTGTGGTTGCTCATCCTCTCATTGAAGGGATTCATTCCATCGGTGCTCAAGCCAAACTGTACATTCCTTGGGTCATCGCTGAATTTTTTGTACTTATCGATCTTTTGCCACTGACTACAATCAGCCGGGTGTGCAATCTTATCATCATCCACCTTTCGCTCATCATCCCACCATGTCAAGAGAGCGGCTTCTTTAGGGTTTAAGAAGATACGTCTCAAGCGGTCGGTCACTGATAGGTATCACATTACCAAGGCAGGAATCCTTCTCTGCTTTTCATCGTTGCCTAATGGAGTGTCCTCTGGGGGCTAAGATTCTTGTACCACCTTTTTTTTGTACCCTTCTTATTTCTCTTTTTCCTCATGGCGGCTTCGTTCCCACCGTAAAGGTCATTGTTCTTGTATCGGCTGGCCCCACACCGGGGATATTTATCTAGTGACTTGAACGTTTTGCTATGAAAAAAGATACAGTGGTTGGGGCATGCATGGATTTTTTTCAACCCCCATTGTTAATGGACTTATGATCTTCTTCGCTTGGTATGGGTTGGTGGAAACTGAGTTTGGTTGTAGCAGCACCCATGACAGGAGACAATAGATCATTGAAACTACAGTCTGACCAGCCGTACTTAGTCTTCAGGATGAGTAGCTCAAGCACAAAACGTAGCAATGTCTAGTGTGTCGGACAACCCTTTTCAACACCATACACAGCCTCCTTCGATGCTTTTTTCACCCTTTTAAAAATTTCTAGATTTTTTGGGCTCTTTAGTAAAATCTCTGGTCCAAGGGCTCGAATTATGTCCTCCAAATCATCTTTATCCCTGACACGTGCTTCGCCATCATTATTGACACCACATTCGTCGTTACCATCCCAACCACCAGCATCACCACCTTGTTCATTGACAAACTCAGGATCCATTCGTGTATCAAGCTTTGCTGAATATTGGGACAGGGATTCTAGAGTTTTGTCGTCGTATTCCTCCTCATCCTCGTCGTTAACAATAACATTTCACCATGATGAATCACACTGTGTAGTCAACAAATCCTCGCATAATCAAATGTGATCTGATGATAGTCACATCTGTCCATGCCATACAGTTCTTGTAATCTTTACATGGACAAATAATTATATCATTATTCTTTGTCAATGTCATTTCATGCTTCTCTGTGGCTTCAATAAATTTATCCACCTCTTCACGAAAACCTGCCTTGAACCTTAACGAATCATACATTCAAGAGTTCATGTACTCCATCTTTTACAACAACAACAAAACAAACATTAAAGGACTACTTATTCAGATAAATATAAAAATGAATCATATTAATAATTACTTGAGAATAATTGATATATATAAATATAAATCAAATATAATTACATGAAGCATACAAACACACTATGGTAGAGAAAAATTAATTTATGGCATATTTATCCATAAATAATTAAAATATATATTTGTTGATTACAATAAATAATTTCAACGACAACAATTAGCAACAATTATATTTTACCCAATATATTTCATGCAAACGCTAGTTCAATTTCATCAAACATAAATTTACAAAAATGAAATTAATAAAAAAACAAAACCCTAGATCTAGATCACATGCACATGAAACATCTATAAAACTAACTAATTGTTCACTAAAATAAAGAAACATAGAATAAATAAGGGTATGATCCTGTTCTCCTACCTAATTTACCCTAGTACATTCAAAACTTAGGTCTAATTTGCTTCATAAGTAGCTCAAGCACCATAGAAGAGAGAGAAAAGTAAAAGTCTAATTACTTAAAACTTCAAAAAAAAGTGTGGAATAACATTTTCTTACCTTCTACAACCTCTCTATCAAAGGATTTGAGACCAAAACCTTTCTCTTAGTAAAGCAATTTTTGGGAGGTGTCTAAGGCCTTCCAAGCCTTTTTTTCTCGGGTAAGAGTGAGTGACCCAAGGAGAAAGAAGGGGGCTGTAGCCTTTTGTACGTATAACATTTATAGGGACGGCTGGTGATTGAGTCGCTCCTACATATCGCAACAACGGGGGTGGCTGGTAAGTGAGCCGCCTCTACAAATCGACTTATTTGTAGGGACGGCTCGTATCACCAGCCACCCCTACCGTGCCATTTATAGGGACAACTGGTCTCGTAGGTCCTGAGCACGCCCACTATAGAGACGTCTCTATCTCCTGCCCCTGCTAAAAAAGTCCACGTGACTGTCAAACCTTGTTAAAAAAGACTTACTACTACCAAAGGGAAAGGGGTGACGCATGAACCCTGTTTGTTTACTACTACTACTAGTTAAGCACCGTGTCGAGGGAAGACTATTGCCAGTGCGCATCGCAAGCATTGTATGACTGTGGACCATAACTTTGGCGCCACCCAGTTGGGGCTGGGGTAGATGCCAACGAGGAAGCGTCCAGCCGATGTGCCCCCCAGTCTATTAAGTCCATCTGACTGTCAAAGCGTCGCATCAGCTGTGAGGTCTTTTGACGTGCCAACAGCAATAGAGGAGGCTGCATTTTTTTAGTGCGGAGACGCGTGGCCCCTGCCCGCCCGTGCGCCTAGAGCTCGTTTCGTTTGCGCGGGCCGCGGGGCGGGTGGAGCAATCGAAGGATGGATGCCCGCGGCGGCGGCGGCGGAGGCGGAAGCGGAAGCACTGGGCGTTTTTGTCCCGGGCGATGGCGTCAAAAGCTCCAAACGAATCCGCCCAAGAAGGAAACCCTGGCTGGGATGATGCTCGCGTGCCTCCTCTCGTGTCCTGTCCGGGTCTGAAGGCCTCCGTCCGTCCAGCTCCAAATATGGGAATCTTTCGTGCGCTTTGGGCTTTGGCTGCGATGTCTTTCATATATACTGCATGTTTGCTGATGAGTCCGTACGTATCCCTTCGTTGACCGGTCTATCGCATGTTGCAGCCGACATATGTCAGGAACTCAGATTGCAGGAGGGGCGGGTTCTTCTACGAGCCCGCAAAGCCGCCCCGCGAGAATGCTTTTCGTGGCCCCTGTGGCTCAGCTGCAAAGTGTTTGCGGCCTAATATTGTCCACTCCGCAAAGACCACTGGACAAGAGGACAAACCCGCAAGACCCCGCATCCTCTCTGTCTCCGCGATGGTCTAGCGCGGTAGCGCTGCCGCCACCGTACCTTCTGCCCAGCTCCTCTCCGGCGCACACTCTAGTAGAAGTTCATGTATACATATCTAAGCTTTAAAACTGATTCATCAATCGCTGCGCCAAATACTCTGCAACATCGAAACACCGTGGATTTCCGGCGAGCATCAGTATTTCACAGAAACATAAGGACGATGGATCATATATCATGTTTGTGCTTTAATCAGGCGACACTACGTTCGTACCTACCTGCTTGATCTTTATTTAGCCAACACAAAGACGAACGACGTACTTCGATCATGCATGCGTGATGCGTGCACTAGATGCAATGCAACAAAGAGTCGTCGTGGACTCGTGGTTAGAGTGGAAAAGCCTTACATGCACGCGCGTGCAGTGTTTGATTCATTCATGGACGGCGACGTGGAACCAGGGCGAAGAAGCCAACAGCGGAGGTCGCGGCTGCCACGGCCCGGACGAGGACGCCGGCGAGCCACGGCGCACCACCCCGGTGACCTTCCACGCGAACAGCACAGTGTGCAGCGCGCTCAACGCCCAGACCCAGCGCCCAGAGACCCACGACACCGGTGGACGTGCATCCTGCTTGCGGACGCTTGCGGATGTTAGTGGGTTTGCCCGCCAGTCCCACTGGCCGTTCGCGGTGATAGCCTCGCGGCTAGCGAACTCTCGCATAGCCCGCTTAATAGTTTGGTGGCCAGCTTAGTGGCTGATGGACGGTCCACGACCCGCCCCGCTTGCAAGGTGCTCAGGAACGGATGGGATGGGAATGGAACACCGATGTTTTGGCCTTTTATTGGGCGCTTCTGTTTGGTGCGACGAGGCACGCATGTTGCGCTAAGAGATGGGACGAATTGGATGCCTGCTATGTAGTACAATGGTACGCGTGTGATTTGTGTGCTTTCTGTATGTTTTGTGATCTATTTGTAAAAATCGATAATGCTCTAGCTAAGACGCTCGAAACAAACCGAAAACTCACTCCCACTCCCGCATCCAGTCCCTCGCTTCCTCCTCCCTTCCACGCTCACGCCCCACGCCTACCCTGACGTGCGGCCATAGCTGCCTCCCTAGCCAGCGGCGGCCTCCTCCCCCATCCCGGCGTCCTCACCCACCGGGAGCGCCCAACGTCCGCGGATCCGGTGGCCCTCTCCCCCACCCCGACGAGATCCAAGCAAAGCCACTGACCCTCCCTACCCTAGCCGGCGGCACCCTTCCCAGATCCGGCAACGTCTCTTCTCCCTCGGCCGCGCACCATCTAGTGAGTCTACGCCACCGCAGTTGCCCACCAGGTAGGTTGTAACACCCTCGATATTACACCCTAAATCATTTACTAAAACATGTTATGAGCATCATGTTTATATGTTAATGCATGTGATAAAGTGTGTAGATCAATTTCTTGTAACTTAAAATGATCAATAAAAATGCTAAACGAAAGTTGATTCTATAGTTCATGTATATCAAGTAGGGTTTAAAACTATTTTTTATTAAGCAAAAATACTATAGAACATGTGTGTGATACTTAAATAAAGTTTAAAGTACAAACCTTATAGATGACAGTGAAATACTTGCTGTCGAAAAATGATATTACTAGCTAATATTTCTACTAGCCTCGAAATTGCAAATTGAAGTCAAATTTAGCTCAAAAACTTAGAAAATTTTCAAGTTTGTCAATAGCTAGACATTGTTATGTTTAGCAAATTATTTTGACAAATTGAGTTAAGGGGTGGTGTAGTGTTATAACTCGATTTGGTAGTCTCATATGCCATCTTGGGCATGGTGGAGATGGTTTGGCTCCTAGAGCAAACGTTTAGTCTTTTTTAACGCTTTAAAATTTGTGCAAGTCACAGTCTTGAGATGGTTGGCGTCGTGTGCGCGGTCACCGCACGGCCACCCCGTGCCGCGCACGTGACCGCATCCCGCGCGGTCATCCCATGCCACCATGCTGGGTCGGTCAGGCCGCCTAGGCTTGGCCGAGGCCGGCCGCAGCGAGCCACTGGCCCCGCGCCCTGCTGCCCTGCCTCGCGCTGCCGTCATTGGTGCCGCCATGGCCATGCTGCGCTGCTATCGTCTCGCCGCACTACCGACCAGCCTCGCACCGCGCCGCTATCGCTGTCGTCGCATCGTCGTCACGTCCGCGCTTGTCTGCTGTACCCCTGCGCCGCTGCTGGCCCAGTTCAAGGCCGCCACTGCCACGCGCACGTGGTCAAGCCACCACTGCCTTGTCATTTAAGACACTGCAGCCGCGTGGGCCACGCCGGTCGGACGCGTGCATGCCTTGTCCGTAGCGCCTGCACGTGGGTGTCCTTATCGCGCCTACACGTGGGTGTCCTAATCGCGCCGCTCGCGTCCCACAAGGCGAGGACGAGCTGAGCTCTGACCTACCCCCTCCCCTCTCTCTTCGTTGCTGCCTTGGTGTACTGAGACGCACCATTAAAAGCAAGCAGGGAGGAGTCGCCATCGCCCGATTTGTCGCGTCGCTGACTCCGCCGCACAGCTGCCTAGCTACCCGCCTCCACCCCACCTTGATTGGTGCCCGGTCAAGCTTCAATTTTGGAGCTTTCCCCCGCCACTGTGATGATAAGGCCGAGTCCGCCCATCACCGAGGGCAGCTCCCACCTGACCACCTCGAGCCAAATTGGCTGCACCGATAGACTCGCCTCAAACCCCTCCTCTCCATGCGCACCTAAGCCATACCCCTACCGTTGTCCCGACACTGCTGACGCGGTCGTGTTTGCCGTGGCTCATCGCCGAGCTCGCCGCGCGTACGTGGTCAGCCTTGCTCGGGGCGTCTCCGACCGAACCATCGCCTTGGCCAGGTCCTTGGTGAGTCGCTGATGCTCACCCATCACCTTTACTGCTTCCTTAGTGCCGTGGCTCACCGGAATGTTGTCGCCACCGTAGGTTGCCCGCCGACGTGGGGAAGTCGCCCTACTTCGTATCCGGTCTTCCAACCACTGTATAGCGTTGCACGTCGGTCCGTAGGTGAGCATCGACCCCCTAGCTAGGTCTGCACAGGTCCTAGTTGGCCGGCGTAGCGGCTCTGTGCCGTCCACCGCCACGCCGGTGAGCGCGAGGGCTTTGGGGACCTTCCCGAAGCGAAGATGAGTCTCTTCGGGGCCCTTCGTGCATAATCGCTGACTAAAGAAATAGGGCGCATAGTGGTCGCGTTAATAGTAGAAAGCACGGGGGCTTTTATGCTTAAAAACGCGCGGGGGGGGGGGGGGGGGCTTCTCCGTCGTCGGCCACGTCGCGTGGGCCGCGCGGGAGATTTCGTTTTTCTTTTTCATAAGGGATTAGAAATAGTTTCTAATTTAATTTTTGAGCTAATCTTTGGTAAATCATATAAAATTATGAAGGTGTCCAAAAATTGTGAAACAAATTTTGTTAGGTTCCTAAAATTGTTCTCTACCTATTAGTGTATTTAGTTCATATATGTACATGTTGATACCAGGAGCTATTAAATTATTTGAAAATGTTAAATATTATTAGGAGAATTATTATATGAATTCTTGTGGTAAATTGGTGATAGCTTTGGTCCTGAAATTTTTATAGTAGCTTCATTGTATTATTATGTGTTCACTGTATTTTTTGTAGCTTTAGAATAGACTAAACATTAGGGTAGTAAAATGCTTTTGTTTTAATATACATTAAATCATTAGTAGAAATAGCGATATATCCTTCATTTATAAAGCTAGGTGTTTGTTAGTTGAACCCAACGCTTTGCTTGATGAAGATGATAGTAGCTTAGTATCTTAGTCATTAGAGCTAGCTTAGTAGTCTAGTATGCGTATTCTTATATTAAGAGTTGTTGTTGCTTAAATGTTAAGTGTTGCATCATCATCGCATGCATATAGAGAACGAGTTGGCGGAGATTATGACCATCGGCGATCACGGGTTCGAGGAGATTGTTGAGGAGTACGAGGAGGAGATTCTCATATAGTAGGACATCCCAGAGCCACAACTGACTAACTCAGCTGACACCGCGCCTGCCCAAAACAAGCCCGGGTGCATAAGCCTTATTTTTTATAATCACTAAATATATATATGTGATGTGCATTTTTGCGTTACATGAATTTTATGAAAACCACAAGCATCAATATATCTGTCCTAAGAGTCTTACTAGTGCAGGTTCGAGTAGCTGCTATGCTTAGGTTTTGGTAGCGTGAGTAACCTGTCGTTACTCACAATAGGTGATTATAATTACTCTCATGATAAAATAATGAAAGGAAAAATAGAGACAGGTCAGGTATATGGTATGGGTATTGGTGGGTATAACAAGTTGTGTCCCGCGGCCAATGGGGCTTAGTTTGGTTATACTATTTTCCCTGTTCGTGTCAATTAAGGACCGTCCATTGCCGTGGATGGTAGTCAGGTCACAGACTTATTATCTAAAGCACAAACTTGCTTATGGAAGTGGGAAGGCTTGTTACGCTCTTGTCGTGGGTTCCGGCTCTTTCCGGACCGATTGATTGGAGGCGGGAAAAGGTGGAGGTCTAAGCACCATACTAAGACGGGGTCTCAAGTGTGGGGGCTTGAAGTCCAAGTTTGGATGGGGACCTAGACCCCGTGACAGGAGTAGAATGGGTTGGTCTTGTTTGTGCCTGTGGTACAAACGGGACGTGTGTTTCGGGGTACCTAGCTGGGATACATTGGTTTGCGAATCGCTGTTTCCGTGAGACGGTACGACTTGGCTATGGTCTAGCACCGTAGTAAGAACTGGAAGATGAAAGATGGTGAAATAATTCTGATTGCTTAACCCTTGCTTGAAAGTAGAACAAGTACTTATCTAGAATGGTTAGCTAATGAAGTAATCATGACTGCTAATAAAACTTGACTATAAGGATTAACTATTAGTAATGCTTTTCGCAAATAAAAAAAGAATAGCAAACCCATATTGCCTATCATACTTTTTGGAGTCGAAAAACTATTTCCACTAGTCGGGTAAGTCTTGTGAGTACATTGTGTACTCGAGGTTTATTTCACCCCTATTGCAGGTGCAGCTTGAGGAGTAGCCCTTATGAGGAGGATTTTTCTGGTGGGCACAGATGGATCCTTGTATCGTTTCTGTTAGATGTTTATTTCTATTCCGCTGTTTAATTATCGCACTTTGAACTCTGGTATTGTAATAAATAATTTCTAAGAACTTTTATTGTATGAAATAGACTAGGTATTGTAAGCTCGTACTCATTATTGGATTCTGGATATAAAACGTGGATTGTTTCGAGTTCTCTCTTAGGGTGTGCTTGATGGAACTGTCCGATATAGCTCACTTTCGAGGTGCTTAGTGTCCAGTGAAAGACGAGCGCCTCCGGAAACGTGTTATTTCGGGCGGTTCTGCCACATAGGTCATGGGCGTGCGGCGATGCTGTGTTTCAACTGTTTTTGGATGCTTTTTTAGACATGTTGCAAGTGTTTTAGTTAGTTTAGATGTATGTTTCAAGTTTTCATGCGGATGTTGAAAAGTAGATCAGGATGTTGCATATGTTGCAATGGTTGTACACGTATGTTGTAAGCGTCTATCCCCAATTAATGTTTCATCTGTTTTTTGTACACGTATGTTGCAAGTGTTTCAGATGCATGTCTCAAGTGTTTCATATGTCTTCTATTTTTGAAAACAATTTGTCTTTTTTTTTTTTTTGCAAGTGTTGCATCTATATGTTTCAAAAGTAGGTTGGGATGTTGCACATGTTGCAATGGTGTTTCAACTGTATGTTCCAAATGTTTCATCTGTTTTAGATGTATGTTGAAAAGATTTTATCTGGATGTTGCAAAAGTAGATCGGTGTGTGACACGGCGTGGCCGGTAGCTGTCGCTGCTGCTGGGGCGCACGTTGGGCGCTGGTCCCTGCCACGGACGCGGGCGCGGATGCTTGGGCGGGTCGTGGGGCGTGGGGCGGGATGCGGATGCGGATGCGGTAGCGGTGCAGGTGTCCAGCCTCTTCCAGACGCGACGCCCTGTCCGGACGCTATGGCAATACAGGTTCTAGCCTTCAGCGGGCAAAGAAAACAGCAAGACCCATGAACGAGCTACAGACAGGAAAGAAAGGAAACTTCCAAGAGGTCCCATCAGATGACTCCTACTTCAAGATCATCAGTTTCCTCCAGAAAGCTTTCAATCATTCCTTCATTTCGTGGATTTTGTCCGCCAAAAATCTTGCATCCTGTTCCTTCAAGAGAATGCACCACTTCTGCGGATAATGAAAGATTTTGAAGAAGACGTCATTAGAAGATCGTGGAGATTTTCTTTCAATCTCCATCTTATTCCTGATATTCCATAACCCCCAAAGCACAATAGCAAACATAAAAAGCTCCACATGATAATCCCTTCCCCCCAAAACAATCCAGTGATCAAAGATATCTTGCAAGCTTCTTGGGCATCTGTCCAGACCAAGAGCCTCTTTAAAACAGAACCAAAAACCACTCTAGCAATGTGGTAGTCCAAAAAGATATGATCCCCAGTTACCTGTATTGGTCTTGAAGAGGATTCAGCTGAAATCTACAAAAACCAACTCGACCCGGTTTCAAGAAGTTTCTCCGATTGAGCCAATTTTTGGTGGAGATGTTCTATAAGATCCTATACTGCCACCAAATTTCAAGTCTTTTGGAATTTGTTTGATTAGCTTTTGTCTTTTTCTCCTAAGAGGGCTGAAATCCAAAAATTAGCTCAAGTCGATTTAGAAACCAGCTCAGGCCAGTTGTCCAACTTTCTCCAGTTGAGCTCAATTTTGGTGGGCATGTTTCTTGCAGTGTTATAAACTCCACAAAATTTTATGCTGTTAATTTGGAGGTCATTTGAACGGTTAATTTTTTTACTTTTCCCTAAAAGCACTTTTCTCACTCGTTTTGACCTCCGATTGCTTCCGCATCTTTCTAGCTTAGTTTCTTAGGTCCGTAGTACCGCTGTGACTGCGTGATATATTGGCAAGCGCTACTCAAGGGGTTTGTGGATTGTATTTGGGACATAAGCTAAGTTCTTGCAAAGAATTTTAATTGGCTCTATTCACCCCTCCCCTCTCTGATCGTTGTTTCGATCCTTCATTTAGAGGTGCAACAACGTCCGCCTCTGAATAATCGTCTTTGTTAACCATAGATTTACAAAACGTAGTTATCTTAGTAGTTGGCTTAGCAGTTAGGAGATCAGGAAACTCTAGTTCCACTTCACTTTTAGCTTAGTAGTCAGCATAGTGTAGTCAGGAATTAGAGTTGAGCCAAGCTTGCCTTAGGTTTTAGAAGTAGTCTTTATAGTTCTGGTATAGCTCTTCTACCTTTCCCTCTGTAAGACTTTGAGTTATTAATACGATTATTTTCCCTACTTTACTTAGTGCAATTACTTTACTCTAGTTGTAGCCTTCTGAATCAAGAGTAAAGTTAGTGTAGTTATACCTTAGTCATCTTTGTCTGAATTTAGCTTTGGCATGGAAACTCTACTCGCATCGAGTGCTCTAGTATTAAACTTTGGATTAGAGTAGTTATTGATTATTGATAGTGTATGCATGGTGTTTAAACACACTCATACTATTGAAGGACGGTGGTAACTACTCATAATTTGCAGTGGCACATATAAGAGGTGCTTATAGACGAAATGACAATGGTTATAGGTCACTATGCTATTGAAGGAATTTCCTCGATAGTGTTAGGTACCAGAGTTGGCTAATGGATACACACACACACACACACACACACACACTGTCCATAATTAAGCCGGAACTAGTAACAGCAATGTTTGCATCACACATGATGAGTCGCCAACTCGCCGCCGTGTCAGTCTGAGAAGACTCGTCCGTCCTTCACCGCCGGTCAAGACTCAAGATCGAGTCAGTCAGGAAGGCGCGTTGCACCTGCAGATGGGGCACGTCGAGTGGCCCTGCAGCCACTGGTCGATGCAATGGCGGTGGAACAAGTGCAGGCACAGCGGCAGCCGCTTCGCCGTCTCCTCCTCGTCCACGTCGGCCAAGCAGATCGCACAGTACTTGGACGGCCCGCCGTCAATCTCCTCATCGCATGGCGGCGGCTGGATGGCGTCGTCATCGGCGCCGACAGGTGCTTTGCCGCGCGCGGCCGGTGGCTCCCGGGGAAGCGCGGCCATCATCACACGACTAGTACTAGCACGGTCTCCGTGGCTAGTACTAGCACGATCCCAGGGAAACATGCCACCGCCACGGTCTCCGTACCTCTGCGCCAAAGGCACACGCTGGTGCTCGTACGGGTACGGCGACGGCGGCAGGACGTCATCGGCGGCGCGGACACAACGTGCTCCTCCGCCGCGCACGGCCGCGGCCGGTGCCGGTGCCTGCCGGGGGCGGGGAAACACGTCGACGATCACGAACGACGACCGCTGCGGCACCAGCAGCGAGGGCTCGCCGTGGCCCCGGAGGCGGCCGCGGGCGCGGCGCAGGAAGCGGAGCCAGGGGACGACGTCGGCGCAGACGCGCGGGTAGTAGGCGGCGCTGACGGTGACCCAGAAGACGAGGACGAGGCCCAGCGCGAAGACGGCGCCGTACCGCCGCGCCGCGGCGATCCGGACGATGGCGTAGACGAGCGCGCTGGGCAGGCCGATGCACGCCGCCGTGGCGATCGCCAGCGCCCACACGCGGGTCACGCAGTCCGCCGCCATGGATGGATGGATTATTCCTGGGTGGGAGGGACAAGTAACTTGGAACGCCAGCCAGAGTCCGCCTCCTCTGCTCTTGTAGTTGGAGTGCGGCGGGGGTGATGGCGAAGCTGCCGGCTGCCGGCTGCCGGCTGCCGGCTGCCGGCTGCCGCCAAGTGGATGGAGAGCGAGCCAGCGAGCGAGTGGGAGTGACACAGCACAGTGGAACACCAGTCACGCGAACGACGACGGAACGAGCTGACGGAACGAGCTGCTTTGCCCCGCTCGTTTGCGTGTGGGGCCCACGGCAGACGCCATGCCTCCGTTAACGGTTTGGCTTTCCCTGTCAGCAGGAGTGTGCGTTGCATTCCTTCTTTTTTTTTTTCTTCTTTCCAATCGTCCCAACTCTGGGTTCAGTTACTTGAGTGGAGTATCTATCGCCCAACAACGAGGAATGGGCTGACGACAGCACCCCTGTGGTGAGCATTTTGTTTCGCTTTGTTTGTGCAAAAAGAATGGGTTTAGCTTTATTTAGCCGATGCACTAGTACGCACGTACATTGGAGATTGACAAGGTGAGATGACTACCTTCCTCCCTAAGCTACCTTCCTTCCTATTCAGACACTGTCTTGCACACTACTGTCGCGCACCTCTAAACTCTAAACTAATCACAGCATTGCCTTCCTCGCACAAACTAGCTAGCTACGCCTAGGCAGCTAGGCTAAGATATGGTAGTACTAGTGTACTAGTGTAAAACCTGTAATTAAGGAGGAGGCTAGCTCGACAGCCGGCTCCCTCGGAGTTTTAGGCCTGTTTTAGTAGGACTCCGGCTTTTCATAAAACAGCTCCGGCTTCGGCTTTTACGAAGGAGCGGCTTCTCTTAAGAAGTCGAATCTGTTTTTGCGGACCGTTTGGCAAAACAGCTTCTCCAGGTAAGCAAAAGAGTAAAAGATTCATAATACCCTTATGTTTTCTTTTTTTCGTTTATTTTCTTTTCCCTTCTTTTCTTTACCATATCTGTTGCCCAGCCACCGTGACCCATTATTTCTCCTCCTCTCCCCTTCCTTCTTTTCTCTCTCCTCATCCTCTTCGGCTCTCCCCAACCTCTCGACCTCATCCTCTCATCCTTTCCGGCGACCCTGCCCCCAGCGGCCGTGTGTGCGGGCGCTCAGCGGCCCCAGCGAGCTTGCGGTCGGGCACCCGGCGAGCGCACCCAGCGGCCCCACGGGACCCCGCCAGCCGACCCCCGCGCCGTCTCCACCAGGGGCCACTGCGCCGTCTCCGCTAGCATCCACCATGCCGTATCCGCCAGCAGGCCACCGCGCCGTGTCCGCCGACGGCCCCGTGCGACCCCGCCACCGCACCCGCCGGCCACCACGCCGTCTCCGTTGTGCCTCCACCTCCATGGGCAAAGCTGACTAGAGCCGCCATGGGGGCCCACGTGAGTCAGGCGGAGCCGGTGGAAGCTACAATTTTGGGCTCCAACTGACCGCACTCGCACCAGAGAGCGCAAAAACCCGGTGCTCCTTCGTCGAAGCACCTCCCTTTCTACCTGTTTGGCGGTGGGAGCTAAAAAACAACTCCTGGAGCTGGTTGAGAATCTACCCCACCCTATAATACACCAGTTAGAATAAATCTACAGCCACACAACAAATGCCTGCTCCATAGTCATGACCTATGCTACATCCACACCCATGAATGCACCCAGAAAATATAACACCATCAAAACAGATGCATCAGATTATCTCTTAGTCATTTTCTCTCATTACCCATCCAAATTCGACGGCTCATGTTTAGCGTGTCTGTCCTCCCGCGGACCTCCCACGCGCATGCGCCTGCACGTGAGTATGGATGAAAATGGGACGGGAAATTCCCGTACCGACCGACGCCATATACCGCATTAACTGGTCGCATACCGTTTTTGTAGGGAAAACAGGAAACGGGAAACCGACACCGTATTTTAGGCAGGAACGGGAATGGAATCAATTAAGGGATTTTCCCGACCATATTCACGGTTCCTGTATTTAGGTAGGAAAATTCCCGACGATATTCCCGTATTCCCGCGCCGGCCCACTGAATGTCTGAATCACTGATTGATGCAGCCCAGCCCACTCCCGTCTGCTGGCGGCCTGGCGCTACTCCCCCCCGACCCCCCGTCCATTCCAAAAAGGCAAAAACGGCGGCCAACCCTTTAACCCTATCCGCCCGCCACCCGTCCCGTGCAGCGCCGCCTGCTCGCCTCCGCCTCTCTGCGACTCTACACCGTCGCCCCCAGCCGGCCCCAGCCGCCGTCGCCCCCAGTCGGCCGGACTCCCGTAGGGCGCAGGCTGCAGACTCTAGAGTCCTAGGTTCTCCCGCATGCTGCACGCCTGTACCGCTGTAGATCCCTGGAGACGGCACCGTCCAAAGTTCTGCAGGCACCAGGCACGTGCCAGGCAGACCCCGCCGGCCCCTGCCGACCACCGCCCCTAGCCGTCCTGACCTCCGGCGGACCAATGATGCCCCGACTAGGGGTCCTGCCGCCTCTGCCGCTGGCTCGTCAAGATCCAAGCGACGATTCATCCTGGAGCCGCCGCTACCCGTGGTGGTGCATAGCACCACGCTTCCTACTCCAACTCCAACCTCAGGTAGTTGTACTGCTAAATTATCCTGTATTATTCACGAAAGTGTCTGCTTATTATTTGTATTGCTAAATTATCTTGTTCCATTATGCGTTTGCGATGCGTAATGCGTGTGTAGGAGTAGGATTATTCCTTGGATTGTTCTGAGGATATTTGATTCTTGTATCTTGGTGTAGTGAGTTGTATTAGCCTATTAGGTTAGTCTGCTCCAGGTTTTGGCCTCGCTGTCAGGTTCCCCTGCTTTTGCTTGGGATGCATTTGCTTGTGGCTACTGCTGAACTAGTGATTTCAACATTATTTTCTTTCAGCTTGTCTGGCTCTGCTTGTTATTACACTAATTCATGTGTTTGTCTTGGCAGGATCTAAGATGTCATGGTCAACAAGTGGTTTGTGTCTGTCTAGTGCAACTCCTGCATCTAGTCCAGCAACAACAACTGATGATGGGGTTTCTTTGCCAAGTGGAGGCGGCAGTGATAGTGGCAACGGTGCTGATGCAGCTGATGTAGGCAACAGTGGTAGTGGCAGTGGTGGAAATGGTGCTGCTGCTAGTGGAAATGTTGGACAGTAAGGTCTGTAAGGAACAGATACAACAAATGCCATCACTATTGAGGGTGATGAGCCTGTCCCTGTTGAAGATGATCAGCCTTGTGGGAAGAGGCAGAAAAGGTGCACATCTAATGTATGGCAGTACTTTACCAAGAAGAGGGTGGTCATTGAGGACAATGGGAAGACATATGTTCGGGTCTGGGCTCATTGCAAGTGGCCAAGATGCAAGCACAAGGGCAGATGTGAGAGTAATTATGGAACAACTAGATTTTGGACCCATCTGAGGGTGGCACATAGTATAGTGAAGGGCTAGCAGCAGCTGAAAGTGGAAAAAGATAGGAAGAAAGACATCACTACTGTGGTACCATACAGGTATGATGAAGAGGCTAGCTTGAGAAAGTTTTACCTGGCAATAGTCATGCATGAGTACCCATTTAATATATCTGAGCATGAGTATTTTGTTGAGTTCATCAAATCCCTGCGTCCTACCTTTCCAATCAGATCTCGGGTTACCATTAGGAATGAAATTATGAACATGTTCTTAGCTGAAAAAGGAGAGGTTGTATGACTACTTCAAATCCGTCTCTTGCCGGTTTAGTGCCACCATGGACATGTGGACTTCAAATCAGAACAAGTCATACATGTGTGTCACTGTACATTGGATAGATGACAATTGGTCTATCCAGAAAAGGATTGTTAACTTTGTGCATGTAGAGGGTCATCATACTGGTACAAAGCTGTCAGAGATATTTACTGAACTTATGGTTAAGTGGTATATTGACAAGAGAATGTTTGCTCTAACCTTGGACAATGCATCAGCAAATGAAGTAGTAGTCAAAGACATCATCTCTGATCTAAAGGCCAATGCTAGTGCAACGTCTTTGATATGTGATGGAATATTCTTCCATGTGAGGTGTGCTTGTCACATACTGAACCTTGTTGCTAGAGATGTTTTGAGTGTAATCACACCCACAATTGAGAATATTAGACAACTAGTTCTTGCTGTCAAAGGATCTCCATTGCAATGGGAGGAGCTCATGAAGCGTGCAACTAAGTGTGGAATGGATACAAACAAGGGCCTTTCACTAGATGTGTCAACCAGATGGAATTCCACGTATTTGATGCTTAGAGATGCTTTGTACTACAAGAATGCATTCATGAGGTTAAAATCGTCAGATTGTCGTAGGTATGAAAAAATCACTCCTTCTCCTAGTGAATGTGTCATGGCATTTAAATTGTTCCAATGCTTGAAGAAATTCTTTGATCTTACTAAACTGTTGTCTGGTACTTTATATCCCATTGCAAATCTGTTCTATAGAGGGTTTTGTGAGATAAAGATTTTACTAGATGAATGGTCAGTTTGGCAAGATACCACTATTAGTGCAATGGCAAGTTCTATGAGTAGGAAGTTTGAAAAATATTGGAAGAAATCATCCACTACGCTTGTTGTTGCCAGCTTTCTAGATCCTAGATATAAGAAAAGGCTGATGGAGTTCTACATGAGAAAATTCCATGGTACCTCATCTCAAGTTTATGTTGATGAACTTGTTGATGTCATCAAGAAACTATACCAGTTCTATGCTACTGCTGAACCTTCATCTTCGAGGCCTAAAGGTGGGTCAAACGATGCTAAGGATATAGATACAGCTGACTTGTTAGTGGACAATGGAGACGATGAACTAGAGAACTTCTTATAAGAGTCTAGTGGGCATGATGCTAATGATATGAATGAGTTTGAGAAGTATATGGCAGATCCGCCTCTGAGGCTTAGTGGTCAGTTTGATATCTTGGCATGGTGGAAGAACCAGATCGATGAGTATCCTGTTCTTTCAAAAATAGCTCGTGATTTGCTAGCTGTACAAGTCTCAACCGTCGCTTCTGAATCTGCTTTTAGCGCTGGTGGACGTGTTGTTGATCCTAAAATGGTTGAAGCTTTGATATGCATGAAAGATTGGGTTGCTGCAGGAAGAAGAGGTTAGAAAAACATCTCAGTTTTAGTTATTGTACAAAATTTTATCATCATCATGTTTTCTGATATATGTGTCTTGGCTAACTTTGATTTTCAGATAAGAAGATTGGTTCAATTGTTGTTGATCTTGAAGTTATTGAGGCCCTTGTTTCAAAGTTGAAAATTGAGGTCATCTTACTGTATAGTTTAAGTCATTTTGAACATTGTTTGCTACTGTAACTCTTAAGATTGATGCCTCCTATTTGTTGTAGGACGACGATATCGCGGACAGTGATGAAGAAGATGGGCCACATGCAGATGATTTGGCCTTCTTTGACATGTAGAAATGTCAGCGGATGTTGTGGACTCTCAGTGGGAGACTTGTGGTTGTGGCATGTTTTTTTTTAATTTGGACTTGTGAATTGAAAACTACTTGTGTTACTGTTGTGGGCTTGTGGCTGCTGGCTGGAGACTTGTGGTTGACTGGTTGTGGGCTTGTGGCCGCTTGCTGTTGCCTGTTGGCTTGCCTGTTCACATGCACTATTTTTTTTAATTTGAACTGTTGCCTGTTGGCTTTCTGTGAATTGTGAATTTGCCTGTTAGCTTGCTGTTGCATATGGTTGCTATTGTTGCATCGAGCTCATTGTTTTAAGTGGTTATATATATATTGATGTTCCCGTTTTGTGTCACCGCTTCCCGATCGTAAACGAGACGTTCCCATTCGAAATATTCCATTCCCGATATCCTGTAATACCGGTTTTGTTTTTCCATCCGACCTTTCCGTTCCTGTTTTCGTTCTTGGCAAAAAAATATAGGAGCGGGAATGGTTAAGACATTTTCCCAACAGTTCCCGACCATTTTCATCCCTACACGTGAGGCTCGCGTTGATTTCGGTTGCCCCCGTCCACGATCATTTGAATCTCTGACGACACAGGAAGCGACGACCGTGAGGGAGACGGCACACTGCAGAGGGCACGATGACCACGAGGGGCACGGCACTGGGCGCGGTGGCTGAGATGCCGTGTCGGATCTGGGCGCCACGATGGAGGGCGAGGGCTACGTCGTCGGCAAGGCAGACGCCGCGGATGGGGAGAGGGACCTAGCCGCTAGCAGCGGCGATCGTCAGGATCTCGCCACCCCACCGAGGACGTGGCACCGACCGGATCTGAGGACGCCCCTTCCTCGACGATGACGGCAGACGAGGCCACAGCACCGACCTAGGCGCCGGCCAAGATGAGTTCCGTCCACTGAGTCCGGGTGGGAGGAGCTGCGGCGGGAGGAGCGCAAGCTGGAGGGCGATGTCGATGTGAAGCTCTCCTCCTATGCACGCCTCGCCCGCGATGAGCTGGACGCCCTGGGAAGCGGAATAGGCTTCAGGGCGGCACACCGGCTCACGCCCCACGCCTCCACATCGTTCTATCCTCCTACAATGCCGCCAAGGGCCAGGACGCGGCAGGGAGGATCCTAGCGGAGGCTCCTAATGACGCGGCCGTCATCGTGGAGTCCCGGCGGCGCCGACGTGATGATGGCGCATCGGTAGAGGCCTTCGTGGCCTAGGCGGTGGAAAACAATGGATGACACGCCGTCCTCGCTGCTTCCACCATGGTATGTGTCTGAACCCGCCTGCTCAAGAATCTCCAATCCATTCGTCAGTTTATCTCGAACCTAGATTTCCTCTTCCAGCAGCCACGGCACGGACCATGGTGGTGACCATGCGACCGGTGCAGCATGCTGGACGCCACCATGAAGCAACGTGATGCAGATTAGAGCTGCCAGCAGGAGTGAATTTAAGTTGTTGGGCCGTCGCAAGCGCACAAGGATCTGACTTTGCCATGGTAGTCACTGGTAAGCAAAGCAGGCTGCTTGACCAGCCAATAGCGCACACCACTTGCTCGACAAAAGTCCTCAACGCCAACAGTTGGGAGGGAAATTGTCTCTGAGTTTCAATGGTTCTTTTCTTTATTTCACTTTGTTAGTTTCGAATGCTTCGACTTTGTGTTGATCTGTTATATATTTTTTTCCTTAACGATTATATTTGAACTGCTTACTTATTTAGGTTCTTGGTGAAGATGGAATCTTGGAACAACAGATTTTAAATGTTCTGGGGGTCCAGTAAGACTTACTTGTCCTCCTCCCCCAATAGAAACACACATACACTAGTCAGTTCCATCTGATGCTACTCTTACTAGTTCTTTTCGATCTTCAAATGAACTCAGGTAGTGTGATTATATTGATAGATTATATTGACCGTATCTTAGCTAAGTTCTCATATGAGCTATATCACTGCACATATATCATAGGGAAGAGGAAATAGTAGCAGATCACCACCGATAGAGCATTGTCGCCTCCATTGCAATGGAACAACCGAACTCTTTCGCATTTACAGACCAGGTATTTGTTTTGCCAGCTATCATTATTTCAAATCCATAAATAGAATTGGTTACTCTGTTGCTGAACCCATCGTCATATGTTTCAAATTGTGAGTTTAATAAGTGCAGTTGTGTACTTGTGGTTGGTGTCCCTTATGCTCTGAAATGACTTACACGAGAAAACCAAATGGTGGTCACCCCCCATTGATGACTTCCACGAAAAAACAAATGCTCATAAACGACATGTCAATATAAAATAGAAATTAACCTATATTTTTATTATTAGAACTATTTCTGGAGATTAATTTTTTTGTGGCGTCTAACATGGCCGTAGCGTTCAATGCTACCCAAAGGTACTATAATTTTTATAGGTACTATAATTTTTTATATTCTTATACATAATACATGTGCAACTGAATGCGCCCAATATTGTGAGATGCAAAGGAAATGCTACAAGAGGCACCATTAATAATTTCAAACTATTCATGGCGCAAGTTAATTTTTCCCCTTCTTGTGTAGGTAGATCCATAGATGCAGATGCTATCTCCTCTTGCATTCTTGTTCTTAATGGAAAAAAACTAGCTGTGGAGGAAAGAATCCTTATAGACATCGAAACACACTGTAGGAAGGTAAGGAACTAGCAATGCATCCATTATCATTCCCGATTTCTTTTCATATTCACTGCATTACTGTTGCGCAAAAATATTAATTGCTTCCTTTCACACTATTTCTCTTAGAGAAGTTCTGTATATTTAATGAGGTTTGATTGTTAAAATTTTGGTAAAAAAAAGTTCAATCTTAATGAAATTTGAGTAAATACAATCCTGGTTAGAAGCTTATATCATATATTTGACGCACAGATTTTGCAGCATATGTATGGCGCCCTCCAACAAGTGTCGCGCTAGGTACCTGAAATTTGGTGGGGGATTGGATGATTTAGATGTTTTTTCAGCAATTTCTTATGTGCTCCTATCTTAACCACCTTTTTTTCATGTTCTGGTGTACTTGCAGGCGCTCGAGTTGAAGTACACGGTGTTGACCTGGGAAGGAGCAGAAGCCACAAGAAAGTGATCAAAACCGAAAATTAGGTGTCTATAAATATTTCACATGAGATTTCCTGTTACACCGCATGAGATTTTTCATGAAATAATATAATAATCCTGTAAGTTTGAATTGCTCCTTTTTCTGTGAATCTTGAATCTATCTTATTTTAGACCGCGTTTGGTTGTTACTTTGCGTCACCTAAAATGTCACCGTGGCGTTAGCACGGGCAGTATACTATTCAGTTAGATGAGAAATTTTGTGTTTTATTATGTGCAGTCAGTCAAATGGATAACAAGCAGAGGTTTAGTCTGTTGGAGAATGATGGCAAGGTGTTGATCCAGGCAAACCAGGGGCACAGTATGTTCTCTGCCCGAAATTTACTTCACTAAATACTATAGTTGTTTCTACAAAGCAGCATGCATTTCGCATGTTCACTTTTTCCTTTTAACTTTGCGTAAGATGGAAATGTTTTCTGTAGAATATTACAACTTGCATTCCTATAATTTTAAGAGATGTAATATTCTTCCAAACTGGAAGGCCTTCAGTGTTTAGAGTTCAGATTATGTCTATGATGGTTTGCTAGGTATTTATTTGTTCAACTACTTTATGTTCCAAATTTCTTTCACATATGGGTTGAATGCTTTAAAGCATAAAAATGGATATTGATATTTGATACTATCCGTACCATACACAGTTATGTTTCCATGTTGTATCAGTACCATACACAGTTATGTTTCCATGTTGGACTTTTCCATACTCTGACATAACCTTCTTTAAGTGATCCTTTATAAGTTTTGTTTTCTCCTAATATTATGAGAACAGCAAGGCAAGATAAACAGATGTTCAAAAACTGAGTTAGGCTAGGTAAATATCTCATGTCTGCGGTGTTTACTGCTCAGTAGGTAAATTTTGGTTTATTCAAAAACTGAGTTAGGCCTTGTTTGGATGTTATCGGATTCAACTTAATCCACATGTGTTGGGGTGGAAATAAGTTCAAGTTCCACTCCTATCCACCCCAACACATGTGGATTCATAAGGATCCAACTACATCCAAACCAGGCCTTAGGAATATCTCACCCAGTGGCATCCAGGTCATTCAATTCCATTAGTTTATTCCTTGGCGGGAATTTGAGAAGCTTCAGGGTGATGGTTAATTAAGGATGGCAACGGGTCGGGTTCGGATCGGGTGGAGTCTCCGTGCACCCAAAACCGAAACCCGAAATCAAAACCCGAACCCGCCCCGAAAACCGATTCGGGTGGAAATCCATCACCAAAACCAAACCCGCGGATACCCGAAACCCGAACGGATACCCGAAACCCGAATGGATACCCGAAACCCGCGGATATATATACACATATTCACATGTATAAACAAGAGGCAACAAATAATAAATATTTTCATGAGTCAACTTTAAATAAATTTAATAATCTAAGTAAATAAATTATTATTAGTATATTATAAAACATGAGTTTTAATTTCAAATGATTTATTTCGGATATCCATTGGATATCCACGGGTGGAAAACCAAACCCGAAACCGAACCTGATTGGTTTCGGGGCCCCGAACCCGAAAACCGTGGGTGAAAAACCATCCCCAAACCCGAACCCGCAGAACCCGAAACCCGCGGATATCCGCACCAAACCCGATCCATTGCCATCCTTATGGTTAATGACGCCTATTGTGCTGCTCGGAGATTTAAAGATGGAACTGCAGTGTTTAGGGAAATGTGGGAATTGCTGGGAGATTTGAAGATGCAACTGCAGTGTTTAGAAAAATGTGGGGATCTGCAGATGCAGTTGAACCATCGACATTTATATTTATCACATCAAAACTTGAATTTTTATATTCTATTTGTTTATGCTTTGTGAAAATTCATATAATATTGATGATTGGTTACAAATGGAGTGCTGCGAATATCGTGTTCAAAGTATATATTTTTTTTGCTAGCCTGAGCCTCGTCGTGGCTCGCTTCTGAGGATGGCCACGCCGTGGAGCCCCGTATCACAGCTGCCGGCTGCGAGCGTCGTAGCTGACGCAGGGATGCAGCGCCGGGGCCGTCGTGATTGTGGCCTTGCAGAGCGGCGACGGCCCCTCGGAGCCACGCGTCTCTGTTGCTGCGGCACCGCCACCCGCGAGCAAAACTCATGGCACCGAGAGCAGAACCCACCGCACGGAGATGTGTAATAGTGTAGATGTGATGCGTGTTTTCAGCAATTTTGCAAGCATGGGGTACAGAGACAAGGAAAATAACTATACAAATGACAATTATTTACAATGATGTGAATACACCAATGATACAAATAATTATGTGCATAGGAAAATACTATTTTTAGGTTTTTACCGTAGCATAACACGGGCACTATACTATTTCTATAATATATTGAAAATGATGCAATGATTTGGAATCTCTCTTAATTTTTATTGTACTTTATTTATATCATAAAATACCACCGGAGTTTGGTTGTTTTTATATATATCTCTTAAATAAAGCCATGGCAATAGCACTGATACCATACTGGTCACTGCCAAAGGGGCTCTTAGCTAGGACAGGGAAGGTCGCCCATCGCCCCGATGCATGCCCACCGCTCTAAAGTATTGTTCTCGGTACTTTGAGCTCCAACAGCTACAGAACTACTGTAACGGGCCAATAAGGCAATAAAGCATTTGAGTTCAAACACGGGCCCAATGGGCCTTAATTAGCTTATAATAACCTGTTTGTTGTATTCTTCCACAATATTTGGACGCTACACATTTCACTAGTGTATACTAACTTATTAGTATTAGTAAGTGCTACATGCGATCGATGGGAATACATCATTTTTTCTCTCAAGTCGTGGCTACGTTTCAATTTCATTTGAACCAGCATATACGTTGTTTAGAATAATGCAACAAATGAGGTCAAATGTACGTATATTTAACTTATCCATACTATAAAGGAGCGAGTGAATTAAAAATAGTCTACCACCTTGATATTTCTTACCCATCTTATTTCTTGTCCGTTAGATCTATCTTAACATCAGATCCAACGTATCTAGGTAGACCCGGTCGGAAACTCTTAGGGGTGTTTGGTTGTCCCTCCTAAATTTTAGTCGTTGTCCTATCAGATGTTTGGACACATGCATTGAGTATTAAATATAGACTAACTACGAAACTAATTACATAGTTTGCGACTAATTTACGAGACGAATCTTTTGAGCCTAATTAGTCCATGATTTGATAATGTTTTGCTACAGTAAACATGTGCTAATGATGGATTAATTAGGCTTAAAAAATCGTATCGTTGAGTACTGACGGATTATGTAATTTATTTTTTTGTTAATATCCAAACACCCCATGCAACATCCTCCCGACACGCCTCCAAAATTTTAGTAGTCGGATCCAAACACCCCCTTAGCATTTACCCTCTGCCGATGCCTTGGTACGCATTTTTTTTCTCATCGTCATTGCACCATACCCGCGCGCGTACCCGCTCGCTCAGCGGTTCGCCGTCGCCGTCTGCGGGATGAACGCGGAAGCGTCGTGACTCCTCGCCCTCGCCCTCGAAAATCGACCCGCGTGCGAGAGATGGGGAGGAGAAAATTGCTACTTCGCCATTATCAAACGTGGGCTTCGCTCTTTTGCCATCCCGCAAAATGGGTTCGCCCGTCTGCCATTTTCAAACGCGACGCACCACCAGAATGCCCTGGACCAGTATATGTACCGTATTTTGATTTTGATTTTTTTGTTATTTCCTTTCCCCTTTTACCCCTCACCCATCCCCATCAGAACGAGATCTCCATCAGAAACGAGATCTCCATCAGAACCTTGTTCTGTTCACACGACAAGGACCATGAGGGAGAGAAGGAAGGGGGAGAGAGAGACGCCGCCATGCAGCGAGGTGGTCGACGGCGCCGCCGCTGCCTCCCTCAGCCAGCCCATCGAGGCCGCCCCGACTCGCCGGCGCGTGGCCAGGTCTCGCCGGCGTGTGGGCAGCAAGCTGGTCGATGGCGCCACCGCCGCCTCCATGTCCTGCCCACTGCGGCCGCCCCCAGTCGCCCACGCCATGACCTCACTGGCCGCCCCCACTCGCCCACGCAGCCTAGTGTCACGACTCCGCCGTCGCCGCCGTGCTTCTCCAAGTGTTGGATGGACAGCTTGCCAAATCTCATCCAAGGGTACGTATTCTTGCTGTTGTAGAAGTTCTCATGGTAATCTAACTGTGCCAATTTAGTGTAGAAGTTCTCCAAGCGTATAGACTAGCATCGATTAGTGTAGATGTGGTTGTAAATCTAACTGTCCCGCATTTTTTCTGTCCTAGGCTCGATGGAGAGCCTGAGCTTAGCTTAGCAGTGGTAGAACCTCCTGCACGGCAACTGCAGGCACCTCTTCTTGATTGGGAAGGTCCTGCACAGCAGATGCAGTCATCTTGTGTTGTTTGGCAAGCCCCTGCCCAGCAGCTACACACACCTCTTGTTGACTGGGATACATTGCGCATTGAAGAAAGTCGAGATGAAGAGGGAAGAATAGAGATTGTTGATGATGAGGTTATGTATGAATTGTTGGGGTTTAGGGCCGAGGATGTAGCCCAAAAAGGTTGTACTACTGACATAATCAATGATGTAGATGAGCATTTTGATACAACCGAGGCAGCCAATGATGTAGATGAGGATTTTGATACAACTGGGGCAGCCAATGATGTCGATGAGGATTTTGATACAACTGGGGCAGCCATTGATGTTGATGACTATTTACCAGGAGAGAGGATTGTGGTGCATGATCCAAATGGACCCAGCTTGGATCTTGGTTCAGTGTATCCTAACATGAAGGAGTTTAGATTGGCTGTGAGACAATTTGCTATACGTGCAGAGTTTGAACTACACATTGTCAAAATAGACCCAACTAGATACATTGCGGACTGCAAGGGAGAAGGATGCAATGGAGAACAATGTCGTTGGCATCTTGTTGGGCTAGACAGCCTGATGGGTGCACTGTGATGGTACTAACTTGCATTTAGTGGTGCCAATTTATTTTTCCTTTATTATTGTTTGCAGACACTAATTATTATTTATTTTTGCAGGTGACAGTGTTAGATCCTATACACATTTGTTCATCAAGTGCTAGGAGGAAAACTATGACACCAACTAGTGCCTGGGTTGCTGCAAAGGCAATACATCACCTCAGGAAGACACCAACTATGGGATGTAAGGATCTGAAAAAACTTTACAAGATGAGCAAAAGTGTGAAATTCATTATGACACTGTTTGGAATGGTAGGCAAATTGCCTTGAGAGAATTGTATGGTAAATAGGAAGAGAGCTTTCAGATGCTATTCAATTGGAGGGCAGAGGTCATGAAGAGGTCTCCAGGTAGTGTTATTGAGATTGGTGTTAAGGAGGTAGATGGCATATTCTATTTCCACAGATTTTTCTGTGCACTGAAACCTTGCATAGATGGTTTCTTGGAAGGATGCAGGCCATATCTTAGCGTTGACTCTACTGCGTTTAATGGTAGGTGGAATGGTCATTTAGCTGCAGCTTGTGGTATAGATGGTCACAACTGGATGTACCCAGTTGCTTTTGGCTTCATTGATGGTGAAACAACAGACAACTGGACCTGGTTTATGACTCAGTTGCATAAGGCCATAGGAGACCTTCCTGTTTTAGCTATCTCGTCAGATGCATGCAAAGGTCTAGAAAATGCAGTTAAGAACGCGTTTCCAAGAGCTGAACATAGAGAGTGCTTTAGACATCTAATGAACAACTTTATTAAAAAGTTTGGAGGTGACGTATTCTCTAAGATGTATCCTGCAGCCAGATCTTATAGAGAAGAAGTTCACCAGTACTTTTTCAAGTCAGTTGTTGAAGCTAGTCCTGCTGTTTTGGTTTGGCTGCAGGCTCACCATTATAAGTTGTGGATGAAATCTACCTTCAACCCTACTATTAAATGTGATTATATCACTAATAACCTTGCTGAGTCGTTTAACAATTGGATCAAGGACTGGAAGGACCTTCGTGTTGTGGAGCTCGCAGACAAAATCAGAGAGATGATAATGGTTTTGTGGGCAAAAGGAGGAAAATTTTAGAAAGGCTTAGTGGTAAGATCCTCCCAGCAGTCATATATCAGTTGAATACAAGAACAAGAGGACTTGGGCACTTGACTGTCCTGGATGGTGGATATTCTGCAACAGAAATTTGGGACACCTCAAACACTCATTGTAGACATGTTGTTAAGTCATATCTGCATGAGTGCACCTGTCTTGAGTGGCAACATACTGGTAAGCCTTGCCAGCATGCTCTAGCTTTGATAACAAGTGTGCAATCTGCTAATGTGCATATGGAGGATTTTGTGCACGAGTATTATTCTGTAGACAGGTTCAAGGTAGCCTACAAGAGACTCATAGAGCCACTGCCTGATAGGTCACAGTGGCCAAATATTGAATTGCCTTTTGGGCTTAAGGCACCCCTTAACAAGAAGGAAGCTGGTAGATACAGAAAAGTCAGGATAAAAAGCTGTCTTGAAGGTGGAAATAGCAGAGGGAAAAGGGTAGCCACGGAAGTAGCAATAGAGGCAGATAAACTAGCTGCAAATGAGGCGCAAAAGGGCAATAAAAGGATGATTAGAGGCAAAAGGAAGTGCAAGAGATGTGGAGAATTAGGCCATGGTGAAACAAGCTACAAATGCCATCTTAATGGGACTAAGAAAAGGCAAGAACTCCTATATTCACTTGCTGCCTTGATTTGTTGAGCTCATTAACTTCAATATTTCACTTGCAGGCAAAGGAAGCCAAGGCCAAATAAAACAAAATATGGTGAAAATGCAAAGATGCCAACAAAGAGAGCAAAGAAGGCGGTTCACAGTGCTGCTGAACCAACAATGGAAGAAATGCCACCAGCTGCCCCAAATGACCAAGAAATGGCACCACCTGGCCCAAATGACCAAGAAATGGCAACATCAGCCATAGATGCAGTCTGCAGTCCCACAAGGCTCACAGCAGACCAGATCATACAGAACAGCCCCATTAGGGTGACAAGAGGGTACGCAACACATTAGTTCTTCTTTTTTTTTTACAGATATACACAACTATAATCAATATTGGTGCTTCTATTGCAGCCGACTCCAAACTTTGTTGGGAGAAGGTGTGGATTCAAGCATTGCTGCCTCACCAGACAAGACAATCCAGAAGAGGAGCCCGGCGAAGAAATTGAAGCCCAGGAAACTGAAAATCAAATGATGCTTTGTGCTGTTGTATTAGACCTATGTAGACCTATGTTATTGTATTAGAACTTAAATGCTACCTGGCTATGGTTTGGGATGTGAAATTCATGTAAACTGGCTATGCTTCTGTGATCATGACATTGTCAATATTCAAGCTATGCTTCTGTGATCATGACACCCCTTGCTCTGTCAAAATTCTATGAAAATTCTGTGATCATGACACCCCTTGCTCTGTCAGAATTCTGTGAAAATTCTGTGATCATGTACACCATATGACTTTAGTCAGTATGATGATGTTCTGTGAATTTGGACCTTTCACATTTCTAGTAGTCTAACAGATCCAGTGCTTTTCGTTCCAGCTCTTGTTCATTATCTACAGAACCATTCTGGGACTGTTTCCATATCAGCAACAATGCACATGAATAGACTAGAGAAGGTGGATCACATATTTAAAGTATCTGTGCAATGATATTCCATACTTGATAAGTAACCAGTCATGGTTGACTGCCTTTGTGTGCCCATCTACATGGATGGTAGGAGGCTCTTTCTGGCGCTTCCATGTTCCATCTCATCTTACGATTTTTCCATGCATCCTTAATGAGGTGTGCCTTATGGTCTCATGTTTCCTGCCTCTGGATCTTTTATGTAAAAAAATGGGCTTGTAAAATAGTTCCAAATTATCACATCAGGTAAAAAAAATGGGCTTGTAAAACAATCCCAGATGATGATACCAGACAAGTTTCGATGAGCAGGTTTGAGCACTTTCGATGCTTTCTCCAATTAACACAGGAGCAAATTGTAATTGCCCACTGTCCAAAAGGCATGTACATATCTTGAAATGGGCAGGCATTCATCAGCCAAAAGCTACTGCTCTTACAGAATAGAAAATCAACTCTGGAAGGCTATTTCCAAAATGCATTTATTTATGCTAAATGCCAAAGCTTCAGGCATTACACGACGAGGATGTTGTATGAGCTTATGTGAAATCATTACATTTCGGTCATCTGCAAGATGACATACTCT
Source organism: Miscanthus floridulus (assembly GCF_019320115.1). NCBI lineage: Eukaryota > Viridiplantae > Streptophyta > Magnoliopsida > Poales > Poaceae > Miscanthus > Miscanthus floridulus. The sequence continues at coordinate 31,693,245 of NC_089587.1, read as the reverse complement.
GAAATGAAATACGGCTAACAGAATACTCAGGCTCTAAACCAGCAGATGAGATGATTGGAAAACAACTTCATTCCATAGCGCTTACATGTCATTGCAACACATCTACTGGTCATTTACTAACCAAGAGTCTTACAGCACAACATTACAACACACTTGCTTCACTTGGTAATGAGCACTACCACACCTAGAAGAACTATGACAACAATTACTAAACACAGCACCACCAACAATTGGACCAGACCAATAAGCTTGTCCATCTTGAGGTCCATCCTCCCTTCATGCTTGTCCATCTTGAGATCCATCCTCTCTTCTTCATACAACCTGCTTTTAAGCTTCATTTCGACCAAGCCTTTAGATTCACCATTACCTTGGTATGGCAATGCTTTAGTTTCACCATGACCTTCATATGGCACTGCAGCTTGCAAGTCTTCTTTAAGCTTCTTTGCGACTACTTTCTTGTAATCTGCCAACCAAGCAAAGAATGGACATTTCTTCTCCGCCTGTGGATGATAACACATAACACAACTTATTTATCCAAACCTTGACAAAGTAACTAGTTCATTCAGTTGGAGACAACTATAGCAATATATATTCACATATTCATTGTAGTTTACGTATTTGAAGAAGACTTTGACTTTGTTCTGCTAGGATTTGCATTCCACTACTTTATCACCGTATTTTGGGCATGAAATCAGGGGGACCCCACTAGGACCAACTGGATACTGGGAAAGGGCAACTATTGGGATGAACGACGAACCAGAAGATGGCTCACCCATAGCAGGCTGGTGTCGGGGACAGCGTCGGGGCGTCGCTCCGTGGCAGGCTGGCTGCGGCGTGGATGGGGTGGTCGCGGCGGCTGGCCTGGAGGAGATCTCGGCCTAAAGCGTCGACGCGGCCGCGGCGGGCCGTGGCACATCGTGGCGCTTCGACGCGGCCGCGACGGGCTGGCCTGTAGCGTCGTGGCGGCCGCAGGGCGGCGTGGGGTGTCGGGGAGGCTGCACCGAAGGCGCCAGCGGTGGCAGTCAACAACTCCGTCTCGTATCTCTCTCTCGACCGTGAGTCTTGAGAAAAAAGGTTATGAGGAGTGGAGATGAGGAGTGGAGATCTCGGTTCTGATGGGGATGGGTGAGGGGTAAAAAGGGAAAGAAAATAACGAAAAAAAATCAAAATCAAAATACGGTATATATACTGGTTCAGGGCATTCTGGCGGTGCGTCGCGTTTGAAAATAGCAGACGGACGAATTCCATTTAAGGATGGCAAAAGAGCGAAGCCCACGTTCGATAATGGCGAAGTAGCAATTTTCTCGATGGGGAGAGCCGAGGAGGAGCGTCGGTTTCTGCGAGCGAGCGAGGCAGCGAGCGGGCCAGTGCGGTTGCAGTGGGAGGCCCGGAGGCGGGAGCAGGGTTTACGCCCAGACGTGGACGGCAGGCCTGTTCTCGGCGTCGCGTGGGAAGGCCCGCGGAGGAAGGCGAGTAGCCGTGGTCCGAGCCATCATGCTCTCTGCTCCGGCAGGCGGCGCGCGCCGACCTCTACGAGCGACCCGCGTGCCGCATCGTCTAGGACACGGTCAAGGCACTGGACAAGGCCGCCGCGCTGCTCGAGCGCCACGGCTTCGTCCGCCGCGTCTTCACCATCATCCCCGCGGGTCGTTCAAGAGGGTCTCCTACCTACTCGACAACTCCCTCGGGAACCTCACCTGGATCCTTCGTGTCTCCAACTTCTACGCGGCCTCCGACGAGGACGAGGAGGACGACCACATCGGCCTGCCCCCCTCCGCGCAGAACAAGCCCATCCTCTTCCATATCTGGGAGCAGATCACCGTGTTGCAGTACGGCAGGCTGGAGGCCTGCGCGGACGCCGCCGCCAGCGTCGTTTCCCCCGCGCGCGACAATGACCGCTACGGCAGGCTCATCATCGAGGAGAACGGCGTCCCGCCGCCGCCGCGGCTCATCAAGGAGGGCCGCGCCGACGCGCAGAAGAGCGCCGCGCTCGCCATTGGGCTCCTCAGCCGCGACCCCGAGAGTGCGTCGACGTCATGATCCTCGCCGGGGTCTGCCGGCGAGGTCGAAGCAAGCGTAGCGCCGCAATCACCGAGCGTCCGAGTGCCTCGTAGGCGGAGGCCGGAGGGCGGAAGCAGAATGCGCGCGGCCGCGATTGGCTGGTGGCCGCCGAGGTCGAAGCAAGGGGAGTCTGTGTACCATCACGGCGGCACCGCAGGGTGTGCGCCGGCGGCCCGGCCTCGACCGCGGCCGGCTCCAGCGAAATGGCCGCACGACAACTCCCCATCGCTCCGTCCTTACCCCAGCGCCGCCGACGCTCCGCATCTAAACAGCGACGCGCCTCTGCTCCACCCCTCCCGAGCGCCTCCTCATCCACGCTGCACAGGTCCGTAACTCACGATTTAGACAATTAGGAAATAAAACAGTGTGATTTGATTAATCAGTTCTTAGTGTCAGCATTTCATCTGCTTATGCCCTCCAGGATATCTGCATACCTGTAGTACTACAGATGCTATATATCCAACTAATGTAAGTGTCACTCAAAGAAATGTGTCAAGTTATGCCCATCCAACAAAAAGGTCCCAGATTGACTACAGATCAGGGTATTTCTACATAGAAGAAATCTCTGCTCTGTTTGAACTACCTCTTCAGGTATTCCGGTCTCTAGCATAACAATTAAGGCTCCGTTCGGTTGTTACGGAACTGGCCGTTCCACGCCTCGATCGGTTCAGGCGCTATACAAATTTATGAAGAAGCCGCTCGGCTGGGAATGATTCTCCCGTAACCGAACGAGGCCTAAATTGTAATGTTTTGGTCTTCAGCTATTTAAGTTTTTGTTTGAAATCATTAAATTAGGAGGTATGTGTGTGTCTAGGGACAAAATAGTGTAGAACAACAAAAATAATCCTATTTGCATAAAAAAACTATAGTATTAACCTGTAGTAGCAACTGTTTGTAAGAGTATAACACACAAAATAGAAAAATCCATGAACTCAACTGAAATAATCTACATTCTGTGGCCTGATCTGTATTAAAGGCAATGCATACAAACCTTCCCCTTGTTGCTGAAAAGGCAGCCATGATGCCAAATCCTTTTTACACAGATTAGGTGCCTGGCTTGTACTACCTGCGTGCATTTTTTTTTCATCCACTATTTTTTTCCCTACCTTCAGTTCTGCTAATTTGCTGTATTTGTGCTTTTCAGTCACACCAGTTCTTGCTGAGTCTGTGTTCAGCTTGGTTCATCTCAAAGGAGTTTTACTGATCTCGAAGAATTACTGTCTATACTATGTTTCATATATCCCTGTCATCACACAGAATCTTCTCTTTGCCTTACTCCTCAGGTGATTTGCCTATGCTCTAGCCTCTCAGCCTGTTCGCTTGGTCATAAACGATCGTAAATTTTCAGCCAGAACAATATTTTTCTCTCACACCAAACTAGCCAGCAGTAATAATCCACGATCCAATACAATCGTATCAGCACCAGCTGAATAGACTGTCTTTTTCTCAGCTTTTTTTTCACATTCAGTTCTAATTAAGTGTATTCGTGCTTTTCGGTCACGCAAACTCCTGCTACATCTATGTTCAGTGTGCTTGATCTCAAAGGAGTTTCACTGATTTCGAAGGATTACATACTGTTGTACAGTTCATAGTATCCCGGTCATTACACAGGATTCTGTATTTGCACTGCTACTCAAGTAAACTGCCTATGCTTTAACCTTTAGCTTTGTTTTGTTTTTCTGCATACCTGATGCTTATCAGATAAAGCCGTAATGTTGTGGTCTGTATTTGCTACTTTTACTTATTTATTAGATGTTCAGATACATGCTTATGAGTAGTCTTATCTTTGTGCTAAAAATGTTTTCTTTTTAGGCTGTTTACCATGCGTTCATATTTTATATGATTATTATGCTTATGACTGTATCTGAATGTAATTATTATGTCTAGAACTATTTCCTTTCCTTTTGTTCTTTAATAAACAATATTTTAAAAGACTGCTGGTTTTAATAAATCACTTCAGATCCCGATGAGAACGGCCAAGTAGAGTTTTGGTGAGAATATATGAATGACCCCATGAAAATATTTATCCTATCAAGATAGGAGACGTGTATATACTTGTGCATAAAATTTTAAATGTAGATTTTTGCTATGTAATTATGCTGAATTTCCCTTCGCACTTGTTATATAAACCTAGGTTCTAAATATTGTAATACACATTGATCTTCAAATACTTACACTACGGACATCCAAAAATAATTCACCTGAACAATCAAAGAGGACGCCATCAGTCTCAAATTTGTCATCTAAATAATTATATTATGTGTATTCTATGAGTGTCAATAATTGATTGCTATAACAAAATATTTGTTTTCTATATGATGTTCTAATTTTAAAATAATATGGATTTCTCGTAAACAAAATAATTTGCAAACCAGATTTTTATTCTATGTATCCTACAATCTCAAAGTTTTTTTTGGTCTATACACACAGGATATCGTTTATCACAACTGTAATCACGTGCGTGCCGCACGTACATTTCCACTAGTCTTCTTGTAAAAAGAGTTAACATTTGGAATGTGCTTACATAAGACCTCGTTTATGATGGCTCCTCTCCTCATTTATGCCAATTACTGAATCTAGCAATCGGCACCACGGATGAGACCGGCCGAATATATGTGTCACCGTAAAAAGCCGACACTGTCGAATAGACTATCCGTGCGCGCGTGCGTGCAATCCTTCGTTACATGGATGCCAATAGGGATATTTTAGCATTGTGTTGGATATTGGCTCTCCTTACCAACCCCTAATGACGGGCCGATAGGGATATTGGCTCATCCCTCTACCGGCTCTAATGATACCCCTTAGCATATCCCTAGTTCCCTACCAGTAGTGTTATCGTAAAACGGCTTTAATGATACTAGTGTTGTCGCAAATGGCTCCAAGTTGGTTATTCTAAAGCCACATAATATTGTTGTCATAATATGACGTGTGTCGATGCGGCCATATGGTTTGTGCCTATTTAAATTAAATAATTATGGATCAACAATTAAGTGTTGTCCGGATACTCTGGCTATATAAATACATATTGTAGTATTGATCAATGTTTATTCACGTTTCCTAGACTCTAGTCGCCTGCTGACGAGATTTCAGGCGACGCTTTCTTCTTCCTCTCCAGTTCAGGGGATTTGCTATTTCCGGGCTTAGAAGGAGGAGCCCGGGGGCAGCCAGCTGGACAGGCGGTGGTGGCGAGTTTGGGCGGTGGCAAGCGAGGGTCGCGGGGAGCCGCCTGGGGGGGGGGGGGGGGGGGGGGGGGGGGGGGGGGCGGGGGGGGCGAGTGCCCGCAGCGAGGGTGAGGGCTCGACAGCGGGATTAGGATCAGGGGAGGGCAGGGTCAGCGGCGGCGGGGGTGGTCGGCGGCAGGAGCGGGCTGGTACGGACGCGAGGAGGAAGAGAAATAGTGCACGGATTGGGATTAGGGGAGGGTGGGGTCGTTGGCGCGGTGGCGGCGGTTGGTGGACGACGGGGAGATCGGCAGTGGGAGTGGGCTGGTGCGGTTGCATGACAGCGTGAGTAAGAAGATGAATAGGGCTCGGTCTAATCTGGAGCATCCGTTTCCTATCAAGGGCTGTCGATCGCCGCCTGAAAAAAAAAATGCAAAAATCAGACGCCTGATAAATAGCAATTTCCATATTTATTTTTTTACTATGTAGCGTTGCCCGTGCGTTGCTACGGGACAACTAAACTTTTATACTAAAAACACACGGATCGCACGATAAGATAACAATATTGTAAGACATTAAACTGACATTTAATCCAAAAAACAAAGTTTATAAAATTAATAGTGACTAAGAGCACGGCACCGCAGGCTCATAAACTCTACTATATAGATATTTCCATGATACGGCTAAAATAATATTTTATATCGGCAAGAAGTCTCCGATATTACAAACTAAATGAAGCAATCAAATATGTCAGACAAACATTGCTCAATCCACGTATCTTGAACCTGTTTGACCAATGAAAATGCACAAAATGACTATTATATTAAACTAAATTCATGTCCATCATCTATTCAAAGTGCACAAAATGACTATTATATAAAACTAAATTCTCATGATATACAACTACACAAATAAAATATATGTAAAATCTCGTGCCATCACAAATAATTAACATTAAAACACATAATTCAAACTAGTTTATTTGAAATAAAGAAAACCAGTACAATGCTATTGACTTCACCAAGACAGAGGAAAAGTAAGCGACAATTCATTGTTTTTTGTTTGTGAAACTAATATAACGTGGAAGATAATCTCGTACACCTTCAAGTATGTTGGCCTGGTTTTGGTTCCCGTGTATGTGAGCAGTTGTAGCAAGATGTGCTTCCTCACTTCATATGCATCCTACCAGATTTTTGTACACATATACAGTTAAAATGTAAGTAGGTGATAAAAAAGAAAATTATGTACAAAGAAGAATACTCACAGTGGTGTTTCTGGTCTTTTGCCATTACACCCACACATGGCAAGTAGAACATTATAACCAGATGACTTCCTGAGGAAGCATTAAATTGTTGCTATTGTATATATATATAGTAAAATATAAAAGGAGGAGGTTCCATTGCAAAAGTAGTTACCAGGTCAAATTGGCTAGCATCTGCAACTCTATGGTCAAAGTGGATTAAATCATCTTTCCACTAAGGGCATGATACTTCCATGACTTTACTTAGGACAGTAGAAACCCGTTGAATTATGGCTGTACATTTTCTTAGTGATTGAATCTTGAATTCATCAGGTAAAGGATAAGGGTCTAATATGTAGGGAGTTCTGCTAGAAATGTGTATAGTAAAAGGATGATTTATTTTGTTTACCTCCATTAGCAGTGTTTGTCTTGTCACCCAATGCTGCAGGAGAGCCACTATTTTCCATTGAATTAACCCACAATGGCCTGCAGTGTACCTTTTGGAGTATTTAGTTATCCAGGAGTCATACGGTAACCATTAGTTAGTTGAAAAGTATGAATATGAAAGATAACATATATATTTTTAATATTACAAAAAAGTTAAACACAATTTAACCACTGGTCTCATATGAAGCACAACAAGAATCAGCACCTATTAATTTGAAATTTATTTCTTTTCCTTCCAGAATGATTAAGAATTCCTTCTTGTAGGAAAAAATGGTGCAAGATTAGAGCTCCTACATTGATCTGCGCCTATGCAGAGTCGTTGGCTACTGCATTGGTGTCTGCAGCTTATCCATAGGAAGTGTCAGTTGCAGCTGACAGACCAGTGCAGACTAGTACATCTATTAATTTGTGGTTTTGTATCTAGAGATGATCGTTTAATCGTTTCAAAGACTAGAGCTGTCATCCCAAGTCCAAACTTCACACCAAGACTACTACTTTCAGTATATTAAAAACAATGGTACAACTCCACATCAGGGGCTTAGAAAAAAACATTCTCATAAGATTCATACCCCATACTGTACATCTAAAAGTTAGCACAACAGTCATAGGTGGAACAAGAGATATGCATATATATATCTGATGTCTTACACCCAAAGTAACTATAGAAAAAGAAAATTGATATGTGTAGTATCTGAACAAACCTGGGAAATAGCTAGCTTATACTAACGGCTGCTCACCTCCTGAATTGGCCTATAAAAAAATTGGCATCAATAAGCATATGACTACATGTGACATTTTTGGTTTAATACAAAGTCTCAAGACAAAGAAAAAATTAAATGGCCACCTGGATGCCCTATTCTTACCTCAGCCCTGGCCTTCTTCCCTAGCATAAACAACAAAACAAGCAATAAAACAGAGTTCAAAATATTTATCTGACCGGAAATCAAGCTGAGTTAGATGTAGTCATATATATATATATATATTAATGATAAAAACAATGAATTCTCTTAGTTTGTAATCTTTTGAACATTGTAGATGGAGGACAGACAGCTTAGACGAAAAAAGTACTCATCAGTGTTACTGCATATGTAGGCAAGTGAACAAATTGGTGCTGACACAATACACTCAGGCAACAATGGTGCAGAGTCCTCAGGTACTAAACGACCACCATCAAAGAAGCATAGGGTATATACTGAAATTGATTATTTTGTTATGATTATGAGTCAGAACTTTAGAGAACTTTCTTCGGCTATAAAAAAAGCTTGTTAACAACCTGATCTTCCTGTTCGAAGGGGTTGTACGAAGAGCTGAAGAGCATTCTAGACAAGTTGCATAAAAAGATACATAGTGCATAAAAAGACTGAAGTCAGTTGCACGGTCAGTTTCCCTCGCTAAATAGTACTATTGCCAATTGCTAACATTGGGGAAAATTACCCGAAACTGTTTTTTCGCGTTATTTAGTAGCAACAAATCGAATCTAAAAATAGGCTCAGTTGTACCAATGGCATCTGTCGACAGAAGATCATCAGTAGTCCACCGAGGGGTATCCCACGATGGTAGATTTGTCGGTGGGGGTGCGCGTAATCAGGAATCAGATGATGACACAAGACGCAGAGACAGCGATTTAGATAAGTTCGGACCGTCTGATAGACGTAATACTCTACGTCCTGTGTCTTTGGTGTATTGTATTGAGATATAGTAGATAGATCTAGATGGATCGTGTCCGCTAGGGGACCCCTGCCTCTCCTTATATAGTCTGGAGGAGCAGGCTTACAAGGTACGTATCCTATTTGGTACTATACAATGTCTTGCGATGCACGCCGAGCAGCACCGCGCATGCCTTGATCTTGTGGGCTGGGCCGTCCCTAAGGGCGCAGTCCATGTGGTCTGTCGTGGGTATCCGGGAGCCATACCCCCACAGCTAGTCCCCGAGCCTGACAGTAGGTGACGTAGTCACGTGGTGCTAGGGTCAGAAAGTAGAAGACCATCCGAGTAGGCAGCCAGTCCCCGGGCGTAACCTCGAGATAAGAATAAGCACATTTACCGCAAGGTGAAGTGTGCCCACTTAGTCCCCGAGCCTGTTGGAAGATGAAGAATGAATCTTGTAGCAGGGCCAAAGAAAAAGAAGTCTGAAAGCTTGCCGACGTCGTCTGACATGTGCGTATCAAGACCCTAGACGTGCTGCCCAAGATCAGCACCCCTATCCGAACAGCATGGAGCAGCTTGATAGCACACCGACGAGACGTAGCAAGATTCGAGCACCGAGGAATCCCCGGCGTAGCCAGCGATGTTCGACCACCAAGGAAGTTCCTGGAGTCACTGACGATGACCGAGCACCGAGGAGCTAGGAGTCCCCGGCGTCGCTGGCGATGACCGAGCATCGAGGAGTCCCCGGTGTTGCTGGCGATAACCGAGCACCGAGGAGCGAGGAGTCCTCGGCGTAGGCGGCGATGTCCGAGCACCGAGGAGTGGGGAGTCCCCGGCGTTGCTGGCGATGACCGAGCACCGAGGAGTCCTTAGCGTTGGCAGTGATGTTCGAGCACCGAGGAGCGAGGAGTCCCCGACGTCGCTGGCGATGACCGAGCGACGAGGAGCGAGGAGTCCTCGGCGTCGTTGGCGATGTCTAAGCACCGAGGAGCGAGGAGTCCCTAGCGTCGCTGACGATGACCGAGCACCGAGGAGCGAGGAGTCCCCGGTGTCGCCGGCGATGATCGAGCACCGAGAAGCGAGGAGTCCCCGACGTCGCTGACGATGACCGAGCACTGAGGAGCGAGGAGTTCCCAGTGTCGCTGGCGATGATCGAGCACTGAGGAGTGAGGAGTCCCCGGCGTCACTGGCGATGACCGAGCAACGAGGAGCGAGGAGTCCCCGGTGTCGCTGGCGATGACTGAGCACCGAGGAGCGAGGAGTCCCCGGCATCGCTGGCGATGACGGAGCACCAAATAGCGAGGAGTCCCTGGTGTCGCTGGCGATGACCGAGCACCGAGGAGTCCCCGGCGTCGCTGGCGATGACCGAGCACCGAGGAGCGAGGAGTCCCCGACGTCGCTGGCGATGACCGAGCACCGAGGAGCAAGGAGTCCCTAGCGTCACTGGTGATGACCGAGTACCGAGGAGCGAGGAGTCCTTGGCGTCGCTGGCGATGACCGACCATCGAGGAGCGAGGAGTCCCCGGCGTCGCTGGCGATGACCGAGCACCAAGGAGCGAGGAGTCCCCGGCGTCGCTGGTGATGACCGAGCATCAAGGAGCGAGGAGTCCTCGGCGTCGCTGGCGATGTCCAAGCATCGAGGAGCGGGGAGTCCCCGGTGTCGCTGGCGATGACCGAGCACCGAGGAGTGAGGAGTCCTCGGCGTCGCTGGCGATGACCGAGCACCGAGGAGCGAGAAGTCTGAAAGCTCTAGTTTGGTTTTGGTTAATTGATGAAACCCTAAGTGCTAACCTAGTTTATCAAAGTGATCATGAGATAGGTAGCACTATTCTAAGTAATGAAGCAATGACGAAGATCATGACAATGGTGATGGCATGGTTATGATCAAAGGCTTGAACTTGTAAAAGAAGAAAGAGAAAAACAAAAGACTCAAGGCAAAGGTATAAAATGTAGGAGCCATTTTATTTTAGTGATCAAGACACTTTAGTGAGTGTGATCATATTTAGGATAAATAACCATACTATTAAGAGGAGTGAAACTCGTATCGAAATACGGTTATCAAAGTGCCACTAGATGCTCTAACTCATTGCATAGCCATTTAGGATCTAGTGGACTGGTAACACCCTTAAAAATGCTTTGTGAAAATATGCTAACACATGTGCACAAGGTGATACACTTGGTGGTTGGAACATTTGAGCAAGGGTGAAGGAGATAGAGATGAAAAAGGGTCAGTCTCGCTGTTTTACAACTGACCTGACGCTGGTCTCAGGGGGACCGGCGCGTCTGGTCAAGCGTGGCAGTGATGACCTGGCGTCAGTCATGCGACCGAACGCTGGGCCTCTGATTGACCGGACGCTAGAAGGCAGCGTCTGGTCAGAGCTGACGTAGCTGCACAGAAGTCAGGGTAACTAACCGGACGCTGGTTGTGTCCGGTCGAAGAAATGCATCTCTGGGAGCTTACTGGAAACGACCGGACACTGTGGTCTAGCGTTCGGTCACTTTCTAACTGACGCGTCCGATCATGTATGACCGTTGAGATCAGACGACTCCTGTTGAAAGCAGGATGACACATGGCTGGCATTGAGCGATCGGATGCTGGGTCCAGTGTCCGATCAATATGACCGAAGCGTCCGGTCACCCCGATCAGTGCCCAGTGAAGGGGTACAATGGCTCTATTTTGTGGGGGCTTCTATTTAAGCCCCATGGCCGATTCAAGCTCATTCTCTTGCACATTTTCATTGACATAGCAACCTTGTGAGCTTAGCCAAAGCCCTCACACTCATCTCCATCATTGATCCATCATCTTTATGAGATTGGGAGGGAATCCTAGTGCATTGCTTGAGTGATTGCATCTAGAGGCACTTAGTATTCGTGGTGCTCTACGGATGTCGCTTGTTACTCTTGGTGGTTGCCACCACCTAGACGGCTTGGTGCAGCGGTGGAGGATCGGCATGAGTTGGTGATTGTTCGTGTCCGTCTCCGGTGATTGTGAGGGGAGTTGTACCTTCCCTGACTTAGTGCCGAAAGGTAACTCTAGTAAATTGCTCGTGTCATTGAGTTACCTCACTTGTGGGTTGGTTCTTGTGGTGTCTAATCATGTGGACGAGGTTTGTGCAACACCTCTTAGCCGCCGAACCACCAAGTGTTGGTCGACACAACGGGGACGTAGCATGTTGGCAAGCACGTGAACCTCGAGAGAAAATTGGTTGTCTCTTGCCATTTGGCATTCTCTCAGTGATTGATTTTATCTTCATCTTGTGATTGGTTCATCCCTCTACACGGCGGTATAATCACCCTACTCACTCTTTTATATTCTTGCAAACTAGTTGTGGCAAGCTTTTTAGTGTAATTAGAATTGAGAGCTTGATTTGTTATTTAAGTTCATCTAGTGGAGCTCTTTAGTGTAGCAAGTTTGAGAGCTCTTAGTGAGTAGTATCATAGCAAGTTGTGTGTCTAGTAATTATTGCAACTAGAATTGTTGGATAGGTGGCTTGCAAACCTCGTAGAGCTAGAGCAAGTTTGCATTACGCTATTTGTCTTACTAATCAAATTGCTCTAGTTGATTTGTAGAATTTTAAATAGGCTATTCACCCCCTAGCCATATTAGGACCTTTTAGAGTCCTCGACGTTAATGGCGATGTCCGAGCACCGAGGAGCGAGGAGTCCCCGGCGTCGCTGGCGATGACCGAGCACCGAAGAGCGAGGAGTCCTTGGCGTCGATGGCGATGTCCAAGCACCGAGGAGCGAGGAGTCCCCGGTGTCGCTGGCGATGGCCGAGCACCGAGGAGCGAGGAGTCCCTGGCGTCGCTGGCGATGATCGAGCACCGAGGAGCGAGGAGTCCTCGGCATATACGGCGATGTCCGAGCACCGAGGAGCGAGGAGTCCCCAGCGTCGCTGGTGATGACTGAGCACCAAGGAGTCCCCGGCGTAGGCAGCAATGTTCGAGCACCAAGGAGTCCCTGGTGTAGCTGGCGACGTTCGTGCGGTGAAGTGTGCCCACTTAGTCCTCAAGCACGAAGAATCCGAGCACTGAGGAGTCACCGGCGTAGCTGGCGATGAAGCACGAGCGGCGAACAGTCTGGTCAGCTAGTCGACGGCGAAGTGAGCATTGAGTAGAAGCGATCGGCGAATAGTCCGATCAACTGGTCGGCAATGGAGTCCATGAACCAAGCGGTCTGACTAGTTGATCGGTGGAGAAGTCCGAGCACCAGGTGATCCGATCATCTGGACAATGATCCTGCAATACAAACATGTAGAACGGGTAGTACATGATATAAAAATAAATGAACTCTAGAGAAAAATCAGCAATGGTGATGAAACGGTGTATGCAGTTCAGCGATCAGTTGGCGTGAAAATATATTTATATTTAATATAAACCGCCCGTCCAATTAGTGTGTAGCTGAGTCTCCAATCCTAGCTAGCCCATAGTCCATAACATCGAGCGCGGAGCCCGTGCACGTGTAGGAGGAACAGGCGTCACTAAGGAACCACTGCCGACCACCCATAACGCAGAGCGCAGAGCCCGTAGCACGTGTAGGGAGGAGCCAGAGATAGGGCCGTCTCTAGAGGCGTCCGAGCATCAACATGACTGTTCGGGGGTTCGGAAAATCGTTTGGAGAGAAAATATGGAGAAAACAATTCGGAAAAACATTATGATGGTATACGGAGATTAGAGAATATTTAGAAGAATATTAAAGTGTGACTTAGCTTTAGACAGAATGTCTGGTCGGCGGCGTATGGTGTTATCTGGTTGGCGTTGACGGCGAGCACCTGGCAGGCGGTGAGTTGTTGGTGAAGACGACCTCAGAGGTGGTTCCGTGATCGGATCTGCTATCGTAGGGGCTGATGTAGCCAGCGATGAATCATCGTCGTGGACCGGCATGGATCTCCATGAGATTGATGACGAGAACGTGCTTTTGATTTGAGGTCCATCTGGCTCACCATGGGATCAAGCGCACACCCCTACCTGGCGCGCCAACTGTCGACAGAAGATCGTCGACAGTCCACCGAGAGGTATCCCGCGATGGTAGATTTGTCGGTGGGGGTGCGCGTAATCAGGAACCGGATGGTGACACAAGGCGCAGAGACAACGATTTAGATAGGTTCGGGCCGTCTGATTGACGTAATACCCTACGTCCTATGTCTTTGGTGTATTGTATTGAGATGTAGTAGATAGATATAGATGGATCGTGTCCATTAGGGGACCCCTGCCTCTCCTTATATAGTCTAGAGGAGCAGGGTTACAAGATAAGTATCCTATTTGGTACTATACAATGTCTTGCGGTGCACGCCGAGCAGCGCCGCGTATGCCTTGATCTTATGGGCTGGGCCATCCCTGAGGACGCAGCCCATGTGGTCTGCCGTGGGTATCCGGGGGCCATACCCCCACAGCATCATTGATCAGTCTAGGACGTTCAAGAAAAGGCAGTGTTTGCTCATGAGTTGTGGATTCCCACAGGCACAAAACATCTATACGTGTTCACTTACAGCTGATCCAACTTATACTGACCTGATAAATGACGACACTATAGACTATTTTGTAGGTCTTTCATTTTGATTTTTGTGACATGTCTTCTCGTGGTAAAAGCTTCACTGCAGTTAAGCTTTGAAGTTACAAGGTACCTTCGTTAGATTTTTCAATACTACTATCTGAGTGATTTAACGATTGGTACATCATCTTCTATGTTTTCAAGAATAATGTCTCACAACCTTTTCATAGGTCTCTTTTTAGAAGTGTATTGGTAATCATAGCTGCCTACCTTACAAAGGTCAGGCCCTATCTGGAACACATGAAGTTTTCAGAGTTTGACTCCTGCTAGATTTGAAATGTATCCTAAGTGTTGCTGGAGGAAACATTTTGGTGAGCATGTTAGGAGCACAAGCAACACACCTCAGTGGACTTGGCGTTGAGAAGATCCTCGCTGTAGGCGGCCTGTCGGGCGGATGCTGTGGCCTTGGGCCCCGGGGCAGCCTTCTGGGTCAGGGAGGGCGCCAAAGAGGAGGTCGGGGGAGGCACCACGGGCTGGAAGAGGAGGAGGAGGAGGCGGCGGAGTCGCCGGAGGTTGTGCCCTGGGCGCTGGTGTCGGGGATGCGCCCAAGGTCGTGGCGAGCGGCCTTCTGGGTCGGGGAGGGTGCCGGAGAGGAGGCCGGGTGAGCGTCGCGGGAGGAGATGTCGACAGAGGGGATGGCTAGGTTGCGTTCGCAGCGTCAATGTTTGCCACAGCCCCTGCGGCAGCGGTTCGGCGATCTAGGGCTGGGGCAGTCGTGGCGCGTCGGGGTCTTTGGCGGCTTCCAACTTGACGAGGTGCCAGTGCAGGTGGCGGAGTGGTCTCTGGTGCAGAGCAGGGAGGGAGAGGAGGCGTCGGCGTGGGTGAGCACGGTGATGGAGCAGCGACGCGAGGGCAAGGAGAGAGAGAGAGAGGAGGCATCGGCGTGCGCGAGCGTGAAGATGGGGATGGGCTGGATAGGGCGGTGATTGCGGCGTTTTAGTGACCTACGCACAGACGGGAGGTGGGTATCGCAGGGGAGGCGGAGCGAAGACGGCCCCAAAAACAAGTCGCATGAAAAAATAGCCTTACTTTTATTCTTTTGTTCTTTTTAGTTGTAGGAGATGTAGACCGATGCCGATGGCATGGAAGGGGTCTCTATTTTCTAAAGTTGTGTTTGTGCTGATGGCAAAGGTACAATTGCTATTTCCACCTTCAAGGCTTCAACCAACAACCAACCAACCGCTATATATGAGCCGTCAATGGCAGATAAGAGAAACAAAAATACGATTTGATAAGGACCCGTTCGTTTATCGGGGAACGGAGGCCTGGAACAGTTTCGGATGGAATGGCAAGTTTATTTATAGTAGTAAAGATCAGATGGATTATTTCTGACCCTCAGTCCGCACCAAACGAACGAGGCCTAAGGGAAACAAGATTCAGTGGTAACTCATATAGGGGCACATAAGAGGTGGCTATAGAATTAATGGAATTTCCTCGACAGTGTTAGAATGGCTATATATACTGTCCATAATTAAAGCCAGAACTAGCAACAGCTATTTAAAAAAACCTAGCTGAACACATGAACTCGTCGCCGTGAGCGTCTAAGTTTCACCTCCCGTCTAGGAAGGCGTTGCACCTGCAGATCGGGCACGTCGAGTGGCCCTGCAGCCACTGATCGATGCAGTGGCGGTGGAACACGTGCAGGCACAGTGGCAGCCGCTTCGCCGTCTCCTCCTTGTCCACGTTGGCCAAGCAGATGGCGCAGTACTTGGACGACCCGCCGTCGCTCTGCCGCTCGCACGGCGGCCGCGGGACGTCGTCGGCAAGCGCTTTGCCGCGCGCGGCCGGTGGCTCCCGGGGAAGCGCGGCCATGCGACTACCACGGTCTCCGTGCCTTTGGGCCAAAGGCACACGCTGGTGCTCGTACGGGTACGGCGACGGCGACAGCGGCAGGACGTCGTCATCGGCGCGGACACCTGCTCCGCCGCGCGCGGCCGGTGCCTCACGAGGAAGCGCGCCTATGCCGCCAGCAGCACGGTCTCCGTCCACTTGCGCCACGGATGATGACGACGACCGCTGCGGCAGCAGCAGCAGCGAGGGTCCGCCGCGGCGCGGAAGGAGCATGAAGCGCGGCCACGGGACGAGGTCGGCGCAGACGCGCGGGTAGTAGGCGACGCTGATGGTGACCCAGAAGAAGAGGACGACGGCCATCGCGAAGGTGGCACCGTAGAGCCGCGCCGCCGCGATCCGGACGATGGCGTAGACGAGTGCGCTCGGGAGGCCTATGCAGGCCGCGGTGGCGATGGCCAGCGCCCACACGCGGGTCACGCAGTCCGCCATGGGACGCCGGCCAGCCAGCCTCCTCTGCTCTTGGAGACTCGGAGTTGGGGAGTTCCGGGGGAAATGGATGGCGAAGCCGCCGCCAAAGGGGAGGGAGACCGAGTGATACAGTACTTGTGTGTCACCGGTCACGAACGATCGAGCTACAGTGGTTCTTTGAATCCTTTCCCCACCCTCGTCTGCGTGTGGGGCCCACAGCAGATGCAGCCTGGTCGTTTAGCAGATAAGTCAGCGCGACTGAAAGTACTATTATTTAAAAAAAAACTGAAAAATACTGGCCTCCGTTCACACAGTTTTGCTTTCCCCGTCAGCAGGTGCGTGCGTTGCATTCTTTTATTTTCCAAATCCCAAATCTGGGTTCAGTTACTTCAGTATCTCTCTCTCAAATACGAGGAATGGGCTGACGACAGCGCCCCCTCTGGTGAGGATTTTTTTTCCTTTGCTCAAAAGAATGGGTTTAGCTTTTATTAGCGAAACCACTACGTACATTAAAGATTGGCAAGGTGACACCTTCCTCCCTAAGCTACCTTCCCATTGCAAACTAGCTACGCCTAGCTAGGCAGCTAGGCTAAGACATATATTATGGTAGTGTAGTGTACAGTAAACATGTAATTAAGGAGGAGCTAGTCTACCTAGCTCGGCTCCATGGAGTTATCTCTCGATCGGTGATAGCACCATTTGTAGCCTAAGGAAAGTTGGAACTGCTGCGTCCATGTATTATTGTTGGCGATAGTTGGCAAAGGAAATTTGTGTGGCAGATTTGATTTTATTTGGTCTTTTTGGACTTTGTGGTAGCTTGTGGCGAGGGTGACACTTGATGGGCTCCATCGCATGTTGGTTTGTCATAGTTTCTATTGTATGGTATAAACGTATATATAGTAATGTAATTGTATTTAGTATTTGTACAGTTTTTAAGTCCGGTTTATAAACTTGATCAGTTTTTTTCTTCGTATTAGAATCATGCCCGTGCGTTGCACGGCAGCACAAATTTTCGCCCATGGTTAAAGCGACAGATTTGATCATTTTTAGAAATTGATAAAAGTTAATAAGCGATTTTGCATTAGGAATCCTATAAACTATTTTCGAATCCATTTAGGTCTAATAACAAATAGTAACAGACGAGACGAATCCAGTAGCAAAATAGCACAGAGCATGTTTACTTCTATGTTAAAATGGAGATTTCTACGAACAATGAGTTGAAATGGATATATTGCATTTTGATGTATTAGTAGAAAGTTGCTTGTATTTGCTTTGCTCCATGTCTTTAAAAACCTAGGTGACATGAAGGAAAAACTAAGTGTACCATGTACCTATAGTATCAGGAACTCACTGTATGCTCATGCGTTGCGACGGAACCACGATTTTTTTTTGTCACACCTACGGCCAATATCAACTTAATTTGCCAGTTTTATATCCTATCTCGCATCTGCACATAACCGAACTTGGATTATTCGTATCCGTACGCATATTAAAAATCCACAAAATTCGGATTCACATAGGAGAGGAGCGGGATATTTTCTCACATACAGATTGGAATTAATTAATGAACATCATCATCTTTTAGGGGAAAAAGTCTACTTTTGCTCCCTCATCTTTTGCGCTAGTTCACTTTTGCTCCCTCATCTCTAAAACCAGGCACAAGACCTCCCTCATCTCTCCAAACCACGCACCTGACCTCCCTCGGTGGTTTGGCCTCCGGTATTCGCTGAGTCAGCACTAAATCAAGTAGAAGTGCCCGTGCCCAAGATCTGATCGACTCTGTTCGTTCAAAAAAAATCCCCCAAACTGACGAACCCTAGCTCCGGCATTCGAGTTGCGAGAGGCGGCGGGGCAGTGGGCGTTGGGCGCAGCAAGCGGTGTCGCTGGGCCTGGGCGGGCGCCGGGCGCAGCGCGCATGCAGGAGCGGTGCTACTGGGCCTCGGCGAGCGCATCACTCCAACTCGCGAGCACGGTGCCGCTGACCACGGTGAGCGCTAAGCCGCAAATGGATCCTGTATTTTTGAGTTGTTTTTCTTGGTGATTGTGTAATTTAACAAGTAATGGGTACATCAGTAGTCCTATTTTAAGCACTTGTAGTCCTATTTTAAGTACTAATGTTCTTACCGCACCTATTTTATTAGTACTGAACCTCGTAGCCTGTATCTTCTGCATGTAGGTGTCACGTGATTAGGCATGGATGGTTGCGACTTCCTCCCTGTTCGGTTTCATTTTAATGGGGAGTTCTTGAGGAATAGCAATGGAGTGTTTTATGTTGGAGGTACTCAAGCTATGTCTTACATCGACCGAGACAAGTTGTCGCTGCCTGAAGTTGTTGGCCATCTCCGTGACCATTGCAATGTCAAAGAAGGCACAATTTTGCATTGGCTATTTCCAGGGAGAGACATGAGCATAGGCCTGAGAGCTTTAGTTGATGACAAAGTGTGCCAGATCATGTCTGACTGCATTGTTGAAGGTGATGTTGCAGATGTGTATGCTGAAAATCATGAGTATGATGCAGCTATTGAAGCAAGTGTCTATGAGGAAGAGATGGAAGAAAATTCCAAGGATAATGAGATAGAAGATGAAGATCTGCAACCTTTGACTATTTGGAAAGGTGAAAGCAAAGAAATAGACAAGCAAGTTGACCTTGTCAGTCAATTTTACTGTACTCCAAATAACATGCCAGGAGACACAAATGGAGATGAGATGTCTAACACTGACGGTGAGTACATGCCTGGAGACTCATGTAGTTCTGGTGATGATGAAGAAGCAACCCAAATTCATAAGAAATTTAAGGATTTCAAGAAGAAGATAAAGAAGGGTGAGGCAGCAAGCTTAGATGATGTGATATATGAAGGTGTTGATTCTAGGCCTCAAAATGAACAAGAGGATGAGGATGATGGCAACAACACTCCATATTTAGATAGTAGTGATGCAGAATCTATTGATGAGTTAGGAGGTACAGGGCAAGGTAGCCTATATCCAAGATTTAACAAGAAGAAGCCTGTTGTCAAGTTTAAGTTGGGAATGAAATTTAGTTCCAAGAAGCAATTCAAGAAGGCTGCACTTAAGCATGGCTTGGATGAGAGAAAGGTTATTCGGTTTATTAAGAATGACCCAAAGAGGGTGAGGGCAATATGTGACTGGGAAGGTTGTCCATGGGTATGTCTGTTGTCAAATACTTCTAGGTCTGATAGTTGGCAAATATCTACATTTACAAATAATCACATGTGTCCACCTAGAAGAGATAATAAACTAGTGACCTCAGCTGTAATTGCTAGGAAATATGAAAAGTTTATTTTTGCCAACCCATGCTGGAAAATACCTCACATGCAGCAGACAGTTCAAGAAGAAATGTTTGCAACCGTTTCTAAGTCGAAGCTAAAGAGAGCAAAATCACTAGTGATGCAGAAAGCTTTGGATGCAACTAAAAAGCAGTACTCTAGGCTGTATGACTACCAAATGGAGCTTCTCAGAAGCAACCCAGGAAGCAACGTTATTGTGAACAAGGAAGATAATGTAGAGCCTCCTATTTTTAGAAGAATGTACATATGTCTGCATGCTTGCAAAGAAGGGTTCAAAGCTGGCTGTAGGAAAGTTGTTGGGTTAGATGGATGCTTTTTCAAAGGAGCAACTAACGGTGAACTTCTTTGTGCTATTGGGAGGGATGCCAACAACCAGATGTACCCTATTGCCTGGGCAGTTGTGGACAAGGAGAACAACGACAATTGGGATTGGTTCTGTGATATGCTCTTTAGGGATGTTGGTGTGCAGGGAGGACATGGATGAGTTTTCATCTCAGACCAGCAAAAGGTATGCTGCTGTAAAACATTTGTTATGTTAAAATTTGTAACTATGAAGGCAGATGATTTATAATATTTCCAACTTGTTCAGGGAATTCTTAATACTGTCAGCAAATGGGCACCTGAAGCTGAACACAGGAACTGTGCTAGGCACATTTATGCAAACTGGAAGAAGGAGTTTACGAAGAAGGACTACCAGAAAAAATTTTGGAGGTGTGCCAAAGCACCTTGTTTGATGCTTTTCAACTTGGCAAGAGCAAAGCTAGCACAACACACTAGAGCAGGTGCACAAGCTATAATGAACACACATCCTCAGCATTGGAGCCGAGCTTGGTTCAGGTTGGGTTCTAATTGTGACTCCGTAGATAATAATATTTGTGAGTCATTCAACAAATGGATCATCGAGGCTAGGTTCTTTCCTATAATCACCATGCTTGAAACTATTAGAAGGAAAGTAATGGTTAGGATCCAAGAACAAAGAACTAAATCACAGAAGTGGACAATGGTTATCTGCCCAAACATCAATAAAAAATTTAATGTCTACATTTCTATGTCTGCACACTGCCATGCCATCTGCAATGGGAACGACAAATTTGAAGTTCAGCATTTTGACAATAGATTCACAGTTGATTTGGTGTCAAAGAAATGTTCCTGTAGGTATTGGCAATTGTCTGGACTTCCTTGTTGCCATGCCATTTCATGTATATTATTCAAGACCAACTGCCTAGATGAATATGTGGCTGACTGCTACTCTGTACACCACTTCAACCAAACATATAGTCATTGCTTAAACCCAGTTGAGGGTATGAATAGCTGGCCTGCATCTGATAGGGAACCCCTTAGAGCTCCTGGTTATGTGAAAATGCCTGGCAGGCCAAAGACTGAGAGGAGAAGGGAACCAACAGAAGTGAGAAAGGCCACTAAAATGTCAAAAACTGGAACAATTATCAGATGCAGCAAATGCCGCTTGCCTGGACACAATAAGTCAACATGTACGAACATAAGTGGAGCAGGACCTTCACATGCAGGAGGTTCTCAGAGAGCAGGAGGTAGCTCTCAGTCAGTTCCAGTATCACAGCCAACAGGATATAAGTCAGTTCCAGTATCACAGCCAACAGGATCTCAGTCAGCTGTAGGAGGTAACCCAAATGCTATGGTTGTGCTTTCCAATACACAAAAGAGCACGGCAAGTGGTACAAAAAGGACTGCCACATCTGATGTATCTAGTGCACAGAGCATGAAAAAGGTATGTTTACCAACATCTCCAAGTTTTATGTTATGCAAGTTGTATTTAAAATTAATTCTAGCTTCTTCTGATTGTTGTAGGCAAAGGCAACAAACTCACAAAACGTCATCAAATCAAGTGCACGTGCAAGGGTTTCAACCATTCCTTCTGGGTCAGCTACAATTAACCTGCAAGCTAGAGTGCCCACTTCCAATGTTAACTGCAGTGTTAATGTACAGCTAACTGGTGGGACTGCATCTGCTCATGTGTCTGCTCAAGAGCCAGCAAAGAAGAAGCCTATTCCAAACAAATATGGAACTAATCCACTCCAGATTCTTCCTCCATAGAAATCTGATAAGTTGTGATGTGTTTGTGTGTCTGGTTGTATGCCAAACTTGAATAAATATGCCATTTATGATGTATGACAATTATGTATGCTACCTGATAAGACTGTTGTTATCTATTTCCTCTTATGTACGCAGTAAACTAGAACTGCCATGTATGACAATTTGTCTTAAGTTATGTGAACCATCTGGGCATGTTCTCTTGCTTACCTGTAGTGATATATGTCCAGTGAGTCCAGTGAACCTGCAAGCCTATTCCATGTATGCAGATGAGTCCAGTGAGGTGAAGAAGTGATATATGCACCACGAACCCAGCAGCAACCAGGGCATGTTCTCTTCTGCAGAACATGTGCCACAATCTTTCTTAGTTGGTAGCTGGTGAGTTCTGAAAGGTGCAATACCCATCTGGGCGGAGACGCG
Organism: Miscanthus floridulus; assembly: GCF_019320115.1. Classification (NCBI taxonomy): domain Eukaryota; kingdom Viridiplantae; phylum Streptophyta; class Magnoliopsida; order Poales; family Poaceae; genus Miscanthus; species Miscanthus floridulus. The sequence continues at coordinate 31,671,088 of NC_089587.1, read as the reverse complement.
TGACAATGTCATAATCAGGGCCTGGATTCAGCTTACCTGCACTACTCTAGGCGGAGAAGGGCAAGTTAGGTTGCTCGTGATACTCTGCTGTCGTCGACGTTTCGTTACTGGTTCCGACTGACAAGGATGTTTCGTTACTAGTGAAAATCTGTATAATCTGATAAATAAGTTTGTTTGGTTGTCTCCTTCATTCTGATGGTCATATTGTCCTGATGAATATGCTAAAAATTAGTTTCACTAGTCATTTTGGCTAGTAGATGCAATATCATGTGCTGGACCATAGGTCATTCTCTAGCAAAGAGCTCCATAGTCATATGCATTGATAACTGAGGAACAAGTCACTGGAACCATTTTACAATGGAAAATTAAACATAAACAGTTGTCATTTATACATTTGCATGACAACCAACACAAGGAGAATGGCCGAATTGAAACCTAACAACACTAGTACAGCAACGCCAACACACATCATCCAATTCCAATGTTTTTGCTTCTTCGTGCCTCCCTTCTTGGCCGAAGCCACAGTCCTCCGAGGATCATACACCCCAACAGGTTCTTTCTTCATCAGTGGTAGCGCCTATTCATACACCTCAGCTTCCACACAATCTGTCGTCTCCAGTGGACGGTAATGGCACATCTCGGATTCTTGAAGCATCCCATAATGAACAAGAAAGTTGGCATATTCTTCTTCGAACATGTAGAAATCACAGCGAGGAAACTAAAAAAAAGGAAAATCAGTTTGCACTGTACAAACCCTAGCTTTCAATTAACACCACAAAATTTCAAAAATCTAACCTGTCTATACTTCCTCGGGCATTTGAAGAACCTTTCCATTGAGTGCTCATCTGTATTCGACATCAGCTCCAAAATCCGCCCCTTCCCGCAGTATGGGCACCAGATTAGCGGCAGCCCGCTCCCTCCTAGCGGCGGCGCTTCTGTGGACGGAGGCTGCGGCAGGAGGACGCGAGATGTGCCAGGGGCCATGGAGGATTTCAGGCTAGCAATGACGACGAACCTAATGGCGGCGTGGCAAGACGGTGGCGGCGGCGCGCATGGACTCGGGGAAAAAGAGGAGCGTGACCAGCGGGCGCTCGCGTCTTCTATTTTTAGCTTGACTCAGCGAATACCGGAGGCCAAACCACCGAGGGAGGTCAGGTGCGTGGTTTGGAGAGATGAGGGAGGTCTTGTGCCTGGTTTTAGAGATGAGGGAGCAAAAGTGAACTAGCGCAAAAGATGAGGGAGCAAAAGTAGACTTTTTCCTCTTTTAGGCCATAGATGCGTGATGGCCTGATGGGCCTAGTAGCTTAATTAGGTACTACCAATGACCAATGCATGCTCTGACGCGTACTTGCCCGCCCGACCGATCTGTTATGCATGGCTTCCGGTCTGTTATGAATGGCTTCGCATGCGGCCAATCGGTGCAACGTGTCGGAGGCGTGGTATTTTTTTTCGTTTGGAGCGCGGGTCTACGCCTGGCTGATCTTTCCTTTTTTTTTCCGATTTGATTTCTTTTTTTCCGTTTATAGCGCGGGCGCGACGGGGTGACGGAGCGAAGCTATGTGTGACGGGGAGAGCCTATTCAGCAGGACTGAAAAATAAACCAAAATACTGTTCCAGCTGATTGTCGTGAGAGAAAAATACTGTTTTCACTGAAATTACGGTTCACATAAACAGTGATTCGTGAGGGGGCTGGCCAGCCAGCCAGCCGAACAGCGTATTTTGTTACGCAGGAGCACGTGCTGCGCACGGGCCACGGGGTGTTGTGTCCGACACAGTGATAGGCAGCGGGAACAAAGCTATTAATTATGCACATGACGATGACAATAGTTATTTTTTAGTTTCATGTAATAGATAATAGATTAGTATACAATGGTTCCAGATCTAAAAAAACATCACCGCGGTCGCAGTCGAACACGAGGAATATATACGCGGCAACCGCGGTCTCCATGTCCTTCTCCATCGTCGTCATCTCCGGCACGCAGCGATCGATCGAACTAGAATCGCATCGTCATGGGGCTTGGCTTCTTGGCTTGTGTGTTTTCGGGGGAAACAAGGCCAGTAGATTCAACCAGAGGAGAAGCATAAATAGTGGGACGTTGCTCAAAAGAGGACGTTGCGTTGGTACAGCCAGCCAGGGACACTCCAGTACTTTAAACCCTCGAAACCTTTGAAAGAGATGCATGCTTACGCAAGCAACACCGTACCATGCAAGAAGCTAATTATTATCCACACATAGACGGGTAGACGGTAGACGGCTCCACTTCCCGAAGCTTTAGAAATTTGGCTTATGTTGTTTCTGTTTCTTAACTGAAAAGTGTTGTTGAAGTAGTGTTGAAGAGCAGAGCGCAAAATTATAGATTGGTAAATGTGCATTATTCAGCACATTTGAAACCTTTGAAAGAGATGTTTACGCAAGCAACACCGTACCAAGAAGCTAATTATCTACACATATACGGGTAGACGGTAGACGGCTCTAATAAGGCGACCAGACATTGGCACAGAGCTGCTGCGCTGTGGTGATTTTTTTTTTAATTTTAACATTTTTTTAAACTAATTTTAAATCTAACACTGCCTGTTTTTTTAAAAAACTAACATTTTTTGCCGCGCCTATTATCCTGGCGCGGTCAAATGCCTGTGCCGCGCCATGCAGGGTGGCGCGGCAGCGGGCTAACATGGCGACGACCGGAATCGCGATCGTTGACGTGGCAGGGCTCTATCGCGTCATCGATTTTGACGCGGCACTGCCGCGTCACGGAGCATGGCGCGGCTGGGCCAAATAAATATCGCGAGCGAGCCCGCCCGCTGTCGCGCATCGCCCGCCGCCAGCCGCACGCGCCCGGGCCCGCCCACGCCGTGCCCGCCCGCGCTCGCGCCGGCCGCGCCACGAACGCCGCCGCGTCAAAGCCGCCCGCTCCTAAGGTACCTCCCTCTCGATTTTATGTTATTTTGATTATTATTGTTTTAGGATAATTAAAGATTTAGGATAATTAGTGATTTAGGATAGTTAGTAATTTAGGATAGTTAGGGTTTTATGATAGTTATTGATTTATGATAGTTTGTTAAATTTAGGATAGTTAGTGATTTAGGACAGTTAGGTTAGTGAATTTGTTTATGATTTACGTAGGTAGTTTTTAGGTTTGAGATTGTGTGTTCTAGTATAGTTAGGATTTTAGATTTATGGATTGATTAGGTATTTATTATTTAGTTTATAGTTAGTTATTTAGTTATGGATTTTGGGTATAGATACTAGTTTACAAATGTCGGTACTTAATAGCGCGTGATACGTCGATTTTGATGACTTCATGAAGTTTTGTCAAATGCATATATTCCTAGTGAAGTTGTTTACGTTACTAGTGCGTGATATGTCTATTAATGTTACTTTGAATATATATATATGCTTTCATATTGTGTTCGTATTGCATAACAAGTAGTTCAAATTTTGCAATGCTACATAATGTTAATTTGAATACTCTAACGCTTAGTTTATCAATTTATAACAGGATGGTCCCTCCCACGTAGCACCCGTTGTACCCCATTCTTGAGGTGGAGTACGACGACCAGCACCGAGCACACATCTTGAGTGACAACGACGCAGAGGTGGCCTTGCCTACTTTGAGGCCCCGCACGCACACCAGGATGCACCAGTGGAACGAGCGTTATGCGCCGTACATATGGCGTGCCGGCTTCCTTGAGCTTGTCTGTGTTATCAACCACGGTCTTCCGCCCCTTGACCCAGCACTACTTACTACAGCTATAGATAGGTGCGAGTGCATTCTTTGTACATAAACTTTCTTGTAACAAATTTAAGGCAACTAATAGTCGTTCTATTCTTATAACAGGTGGAGGCCTGAGACCCACACGTTCCACCTACCTTGTGGCGAGATGACCTTGACCATGCAGGATGTGAAGGCTATTTTTGGCCTTCGGTTGGGGGGACTTCCAGTGACAGGGATAGTTGACAACGATCACTGGAGGGAGCTGATGGCTCAGTTTACTGGCTTTCTTCCACCGAATGACGAGGCTTCCAAGAAAAATAAGTGAGAAATTGAAGCCTATTTAATACTTGCATTGCTTTCCTGCAGCCATCGGGTCTCATTTTCTTTGGTAACTTTTAGGAAAACTTTCAGTGTTTCGTCGTCCTAGATCACGGAGCGCTTTGATTACTTAGACCCACAGGCTGAGGAGGCTCAGATCGACAGGTTTGCTCTAGTGTGGCTCTGGCACTTTCTTGGTGCTTTCCTCTTCCCAGACGTATCGGGCAACACCATCCGCTGGATCTTCCTTGACATACTACGCCAGCCGTGGGAGAATATAGCGGCGTACAGCTGGGGCAGCGCAGTCCCGACATGGACATATCGACAGCTATGCGTTGCCTACCGTTGCACCTCAGGGTATGCGAACCTTGGAGGTTGCTCGGCCTACTCCAGGTTTGGTGTTGGGAACGATGGCCTGTTGGGAGGCCCCTTAATACTAGTTTACCGGTAAGTACTTCGGTTCATTATATTCTTCGATATAGTTACATATGATGAGTTTATTAATGGCTAATTCATTATCGTGTTCAATGCAGCAATGAAACGGGCAGGATACACTCCCTACAGCTCTATTTATCTGGATGAAATCAGAGTTAGTTAGAGGAAATGTGAGGCGCAAGTACAGGGAGTACACGGACGGTCTTGACGTCCTGACACAACACCAGGTTACGTTCTCTTTACTATCATACCTATATCTTGTTCGATCTACACTATATCACAGCCTAACTCAATTATGAAATGTTCAGGTGCATTGGTGTCCTTGGGATGCTCCGGAGCTCCAGTACTATCTCAGTCCTATCACTAGGGATGAGTCAGAGGAGTATCGCTGCAACGTCTCTCTTATTTTCTTCCACGTGGTCGAGATTTACTTGCCCGTCAGGGTCTGTAGATAGTTTGGAAGAATGATAGGCTATCCACCACCGCTTTACTCCGCCAACCAAGGATTGCATGGGTGCGTTATCGATTAATAACAAAGCTACAATTTAGAGGTGTGTGTGGTACAACTAACATCGTTTTGTTGCAGGTATGACCATAGAAAGAGGTACAAGACCAAGGATTGACGCGTGACACACAACGTGCACATCCACTTGTGGGAGACCAGGGAATGGCAGCCGGTCCATGCGGGTCCTCCACACGACTAGCACACCTTCGATGGGTACCTGCGCTGGCTTCACAGGTCTATGAGGACATATATCAAGCCCCCGTACACTGAGGAGGCGATTGATGAGGACTCAGAGGAAGATGTGATCAAAGATGTATACGACATTGCCACTAGAGAGGACACACAGCTATAGAGAGCCTCGCTACAAAGATACAGGGTAAGATACTTGAATGGTACAATTTGTTATCCATTTGGTATTAAGTATGTATACTAAAACTGTTCAACCGTATTTCTATACCCAGGTAACACAATTGTCGAGGCTGTCCAACGAAGCAACGTTCCGGCTTCACGAGTCTAGAGGGCAAGGGCCAGGCATTCTCAAGGCTTTTGTGGAGGTAAACATAAACTAGTCCATTCTGAAATTATTTCTTTAGTGTATATGCGTTTGGGAAATGCACTAACTTTAATGTCTATTTATGCAGAAGGTGAAGAAGAGCTGCAGGAAGCTAGCTCAAAAGCTGAGCTGCATGGACACTCCTTATGAGGAACCGCCACTCCCGGCGCGATCGGGTGGCACGTCTTCAGCCTCTTTGAGGACACCAGCCGACTCTTCTCAGCCAGTGACAGGTGCCACTTCCGCGGTGCGTATACCACCACATCATAGCGCTGGGAAGGACCCTACAACCGAGGATGACGATGACGATGATGACAACCCCCTGGGCTTCCGTAGACAGCACGACCAGTGGGACGATTGGCCGCTGGACGAGATCGGCATGTCTCAGCTATGTGGTGCCCCGCTTGGTACCCAAGGAAACTCACAGGTACTAACAAATGTAGTTTCTTTAAATACGTAGGCTACATGAACTAACAATCATAAAGAATTCTAAGTAATCGTGCATATCATATACTTCATTTATTTACTTCATATTCATTTCAATGCGTCGCGACATCACTGCATGCGAGATTAAGTAGCAACTAGTTTGGAAACCGGCAGTCCCAGGGTATCTCGACGCCGGTGGCCGGCATCTTGCGCGAGGGGTCAAGGAAGTCGGGGTCCATAGTCGTGTCGCCGCCGATCCTACAATATGGGGCCAAAAAGCCAAATAAATAAGTTCCCTTAAAAAAATATTTGTTTCAATCCGATCCAATTTTTGGTAATCAATTAGTTAACATGGTGGTTAACCGTATTATAAAAGACAAAAAATGTCATTGGCTTATCAAATTCTCTGTTCGGTCGTGAAAAAATTCAACAAAAGACAGAAATAAATCCACTATTGATTTTATGTCAAGCAATACTTAGAATAACTCCTACTATCGGCGTGACGCGTTCCGATTAAACCGTCCAGGTACCGCTAGGTGGGCAGCGGGCGTGGTGGCCAAGCGGGCTTGCTGCTCGGGCAGGAGGGACTAGCCGCGGGGTTTCATTCGGCTCTGCTGTGCCACGGATCAGGGCTCGTCACTGCCGCGCCAAGGTCGATGGCGCGGCAGACCCTGCCACGTCATCGGTCAGCGAATCCGGTCGCCGCCACGTCAACCCTCTACCGCATCACCATGCAGGGCACGGCACAGGCATTTAGCCGTGCCAGGACAATATACGCGGCCAAAAGTGTTAGTTTTAAAAAACAGACAGTGTTAGATTTAAAATTAGTTTTCAAAAAGTGTTAAAATTAAAAAAAATCGCTGTGGCACGGCGGCAGGCATGTATGAGGCTCGATCTCAGGGGCACAAAAGGTACTGTAGTGGGCCACAAAAGCATTTGAGTTCAAAAATGGGCCCAACGGGCCTTAATTAGCATATAACTTTGTGTGTAAAAAACTCGACCTGTGGGGGGTTATGACGGCCCCCAGATTTTCCGTTAAGAAGAAGATATTCTCACACAGATCAATAAAACCCCTGAACCCCCACCCCATCCTAATGCAGGAGGTGTCGTAACCCTGTGAGAACCGGGCCGAAGCCTTCCACTGCGCTTTGGCACATGGGGACGGATGAGGGGATTTTTTTAACCTCAGCCTGAAATTTGCTCCCACCGAGAGTCGAACCCAGGACCTGAGGAGTGTCGCTGGTTCACCTAACCGTTTGAGCTATTCGTGTATTCCATTGTTTCTTTGACAATATTTGGGGTTACACATTTCGCTAGTGGATATAGTAAGTGCTACGGGACCTCAAAAAAGTAAGTGCTACAGGAGATGGATGGCTGAGAAGAAATACATTTTCCTCACAAGTAGTGGCTATGTTTGAATTTCATTTGAAATTCGCACATATGTTGTTTACAATAAATGCGTCAATACTACCATTAAGACAACCAGAAGGCCAGACGTCTCGCTCCACTCACTGCCGCATGCGCCGCTCGCCTAATAAAAAAACAAAATCAACTCCTGCACGCCTCGCTCCGCTCTGCTCCGCTTCGCTCCCACACGTGGTGCTCGACTGCCAGCCCTACCAGATGCGGTGCTCGGCTAACGGCCCTGCCAGGCATGACGCGAGGCCACTGTCTTCCTACCCTGTTGCATAGCCACTACCGAGACGCTGCTGAAATGGTCCTTGTGTGGTTTTGGTAATTGAGTGACAACCTAGGTGGACTAATTGTGTTTATGTGAGATACACAGGTCATTAGTCCATAGGTACATTTGTGTGAGCAACATATGCTATAAAGGTGAAAATGGCTTAAAGATGTTACAAAGCTCACACATGTGATGATGAAGGAGCTCATTGCACATGAGACATGACATTGAGTCATGTGATCAAGGTGGAGAAGATCAAGATAAGACTTGGCTTGATGGACCGGTTGCAAGCGTGAAGGGCAAGTCGGAGGCTTTAGAGCGATGGACCACGTGGCGGTGAAGCTTGAGCAAGACTTGGCGTCGATGGACGAAGGCAACGGTGAAAAGCAAGTGAAGTCAAGATCGATGAACCAATATGATCACGTGATGATATGAAGTGGATCATATCATTGTTGATCATGTTGGCGCATGTGTTGCATCGACATTGGAGGAGATGGAATAGAATGCGCAAGGCAAAGGTATAACCTAGGGCATTTCATTTCACCAGTCATAGGTGTGTAGAGAAGTTGATGACCGGGTTTAGGATAAATGGCCATACTATCAAGAGAGGCAAACTTGTTTGCATATCGGTCATCTAAGTGCCACTCGAGTGATCTAACTTTACATCGTTGTTAGGATTGAGTGGCGTGGCAAGTTGAGTGGCTAATCCTTTGGAAAAGGTTTGTGAAAATGCTAACACACATACACATGGTGGTGTACACTTGGTGGTGTTGACACATTTACAAAGGAGATAAAGTTGGAGTTGATGTGGATCAACTCGGTGAAGGAACAGAGGCAAGGGTTCGTCCTATATAGAAAAGACAGGGGTTCACAGAGTGGACCGGACGTTGGTCACGTGGTGACCGGACTCTGGGGTCCTGCGTCCGGTCAGTGGCTGCAGAGAACATGTAGGCGTCGATCTTCGATCGGACACTGGCACTGGAAGTGACCGGACGCTGGCAGGGTGCATCCAGTCAGGCTAACGTACGGTGATGTAGGCGACACAGAAAAGTTGGAGAAGGATCGGACGCTGACGTTGTGTCCGATCGTGACCGACTGGACGCGTCCGATCACGACTGGTACCTTACTGGATTCAACCGAACGCTGGGGTTGCTGCGTCCGGTCAGTTTGAGCAGCTACGTCCAGTCATCACTTGACCGTTGAGATCAAGTAACTGAGGTTGAATGGAGACGACACGTGGCGAGCATCCATTGATCGGACGCTGAGGTCCTGTGTCCGGTCGAAACGACCAGAGCGTTCAATCGTCTCGAGTTTTGCCTAGTGAAGGGGTAACGACTAGTTTTGCCCATGGGGCTATAAATAGAAGGTGGCCTCGACCATGGATGGTGCTGAGCACCTCAGGGTCTTTGTGTCCATGCTTGTGAGTGCTTGGGAGCCCTCCATCTCATATATGCTTGATAGTGATCATCCGATTGTGTGAGAGAGTGATTCTAGTATGATTGCATCGTGAGGTTATATCGAGTGGCACTAGGTGATTGAGTTGCAAGCTGGTGGTGCTTGTTACTCTTGGAGATTGCCACCTCCTAGACGGCTTGGTGGTGGTCTCCGTCGAAGCCCGCAAGAAGCTTGTGCGATGCTCCGGAGAAGAGCTTTGTGAGGGGCATTGTGCTCGCCCCACGGGATCCGTGAAGAGCAACTCTAGTTGAGTGTGTCATTGAGCTACCCTCACTTTTGGGGTAGGTTCTTGCGGTGCCCGACATGCGGGCTTAGCGGGTGATGCCAATTAGCCACCGAACCACCAAGTGAGCGGTAGACACAACGGGGACTAGCGTGTTGGTAAGCACGTGAACCTTGGGAGAAAAATCACCGTGTCAACCTTGTTCTTCCGTTGGTTTGGAATCCCTTTACACAAGCTTGTGATTACTTTTATATACATTGTGTTTGTGTAGTTGCTTTTGTAATTAGTTAGCTTGTGTAGCTCACTAGTTACCTTCTTACTTGTGTAGCGTAGAAATAGCTCCCTTGCGTGGCTAATTTGGTTTGTGTAACTTTATTACACTTCTCGTTCTCAATTCCAATTCCTAGGCTCTCACATTACAAGAGAGTAGAGACGGAACCAAAACTCTTGCCCAACTACGGTGGGCTTGTCACATTAGGCCTCGTTCGTCTGTTCAATGTTGAAAACTCCTGGATCGAGTGGATCCTAGCGGTTTACTGAAACCTGGTCACCAATGAATCCGGCTCAGGAATAAAAACTCTACAACATGAGGCCCGTTCGTTCCATTTCGATTGTTCGAGCCCATCCGTCGCCTGACTCCGAGCCGGAGGGTCAGACTAGTCGCTGAGTTCCGGACCGTGGAATGAGTGGAAAGTTCATCCTCGGCCTGTTTATTTTTTGAGCCAACCTAAACCGGACGGTGACTTCATCGTGGACTTGTTTTCGAAAGGAAAAGGTCCGCATTACCTCCCTCAATTTTCGTAAAAGTCCGTTTTTCTTTCGTGAACTTTAAAACCGGGCAAAACACCCCCCCTCCACTTTTAAAACCGTTCATCTTACCTCCCTGCCCGGTTATAAGCAATTTTGAAGGCGGTTTTATCTTTTTCTTATTTATTTCGACTGAATCTTTGAAAAATCATAGTAAATCATAGAAAAAATCATAAAATAGAAAATCTAATTTTGTTGGACTCCATATGAGTAGATCTACGCAATGAATATATAATATGGTGTGCTTTAGTACAAATTTTTTGTTGTAACTTTAGATCTATACTTTTCTATAATTAAATGGAATAATTCATAGCTGCACTTTCTATGGTCCAAGTGTGGTGAAATTTTTATGGTGGGCTAATTATTGTATGTTTAAACTATAGTAAAAATTTTATACTCATTGGATCATGTATAACTTAGTTATAGATTTTATTTAGGTTTATGCTTGTTAAATATAAAAATCTATAACTAAGCTATACATGATCCAATGAGTATGAAATTTTTACTATAATTCAATCATACAATAATTAGCCCATCAATTAGACCATAGAAACTGCAGCTATGAATTATTCCAATTAATTACAAAAAAGTATAGATCTAAAGCCACAGCAAAAACTTTGTACTAAAGCATACCATATTATATGTTCATTGTGTAGATCTACTCATGTGGAGTCCAACAAAATTGGATTTTCCATTTTATGATTTTTCTGTGATTTACTATGATTTTTTCAAGATTCGGCTGAAATAAATAAAAAAAGAAAAAAAACAAAACTGCCTTCAAAACTGCTTATAACAAGGTCAGGGGGTAAGATGAACGGTTTTAAAAGTTGAGGGATGTGTTTTGTCCGGTTTTGAAGTTCAAAGAGAAAAAACGGATTTTCGCGGAAATTGAGGGAGATAATATGAACTTTTTCCTTTTTGAAACAAGCCGCTCTGATCCACTTGTAATGGGTCATTCCGAGGCAACCGAACCAGGCCAGTAAGGTGTGTGGAGAGCTAGGCTGAATTAGAGTGGTACAATAAACCGACGAGTTTATATATGATGCCGAAAGTGCAAATCATAAGTATTGTGATCTATTTAAGAACGCGGGTAGAATTTCACTCTAATTACTATATACCGCCTTTAAAAAAAATTCTACTCAGCCGACCCAACTGAAAAAAGGAAAATTAATCTGCCACGCAAGCTTAATACTTGATGATATGACCAAATACGGTCAAACGTTGATACTTGGACCATCAATGGTAATTTTTTTTGAAAAGGTAAATTTCATTCAAAGCTTAATACACAGTACAGAGATAGGACAAAAATTGCCCCTCTAGATAGCACAGTTTCTAGAATGCGTCGAAGATACCAGAGAACAAGCAAGAGCTAGGAATGGAAGCCTGACTTGCTTTCTTTATCAGCCACTGTATTTGTGTCTCTACCAATTTTAATAATAGAATGCAGTATGTTGGCCGTGGTAACCGAAAGTCCGCTAGGATTGGCCACAAAGACCAATGACCCAGATTATGAAGCCTTTCCTTTCTCTTGGCCGCAGATGCCAACACTTCATTAGTGCAGCAGCGAGTTTAGCTGCCAGGTATTTATAACGTATTAACGTCGGGTTTGAAAAAGGAATCATATATGTGTAGGCTTGTCTTCAAGGTTACCTTAATAATCTTATGTACATGGTACTATAAGTAATATGTATTGTAGTAGTAAAAAATAACGGTAACGTTACACATCGAAAACAAAAATAAATAAAAAAAGCTCCATCAAATTTTTTTCGGAGACAGTAACCCTCACATTACTGTAGAGAACGCGCTACTCAAATTTCTTTTTGCTGAGGGGAATTTCTCTGAAAAAAATGTGAGAGGAATGGTCGAGCAGCCAATGTAGATTTTACAGGTCCATTGAGCACACTGAAAACCATTAAAAAAATGCTTAGACATGACATGCAGTGGACACAAGGCGACCAAGCATTCTCTTGCTACCTGGTGTGGGTTACTGAGTTATCCATGTCCGTCCGGCACCGTCGTTGCAAGCTTGCACGTAACGTTGCAAGTGCAGTAAGGGTATCTCCTCCTTGGTCCCTTCAGATATTCAGGTAGTATTGTGGATGCATTTCTGGCCTTTAGTGTTTCTGCAGAGAAGTCTTCAGTTACTAGTAGTCTCCCAAGGACAAATGCAGAGTTTGTTTTCCCTTTTTTATTGCTTTATGCTTGACAAATCATATGCAATTATAAATTTCGAAATTCTACGTGGCTTAACCGTAACGTGAGAATCACCCTTTGCACGTAAGCGTTCACTCCTAGGCTCCTAGAGTCCTAAAGCAATATGAATACAGATGCATCACAATTCAGATGCATAACCCTTTACGCGTAATGCACGTAACTGACAATTGTTTCTGTAGGAACCAGCGGCTGCATCACCCTTCAGCAATATTTGTGTGAAACTGTAATATTTTTTTTATATAAATCAACGAGTTCCAAAAATGCCCTAAGTAACTAAGCCAGTAGATTAATAGAATAGGAGTGATTCATAAAAGCTTTACGAGAAGCAAAGTTTTTTTTTTCTCTCTTCTAAATATCTTGGAGCAAACAGCACCAACTAACCATCATTATTCCTGAGAAGAGACGTGTGTGCATGATAAGGGAGCATATCCATTGTTGACGACGACCTGACTGAGATCCAGCCGACTGGCTGTAAAAAGTCTACCAGACCACAATAAACAAACTAATCTCACTCTTATTTACCATTATTAACACCCTAGGCATGATCCCCAAGCTAACATAAAGCACCTCCTTGCCGGCATAATCTACGTTATCCTTCCTAATCCGCTGGGGTTAACTCTTTTTCTTGGCTTGAGATAAGATGCATCTCTGTCTCAGCTAGAAGGCGTTGTTTCCACATGCTCCCCCCATCAGGATATCATGGATTTATCCAAATAACTGACTGATGTCCATTCCTTCCTGTCAACAACGAAGAGACAGAATTTATAAGTAATTAGATAGCAAAAGAAATATCGATATGGTAATCTATCAAGAAAGATCACATGGAGTAAGGATAACTATCACTCGCTCCGTGGCCCCGAGTTGACAAAATTTATCTGACTAAACAAGACGCTTATCTAACCATTTGAATAGCTCTTCCTTTTCTCCTATATATATCCACATAAGCTGCGTCCCTTTGCCTTCCAAACTTTGAACAGAGCTTCATATGAAATGGCAGAGCCTTACAACTTAGCATCTCATGCAGTACCCTTGTGTCACAAGGAGATATGCAATAAACCAGGTGATGATCACTCCGAGTCGGCTTCCTTCTCAGGCGCGTCCAGTGGGTCCTTGTGCTCATCAGCTTCAAATGTGTCTGATGATGCAACTGCTTCCCCACTCGGTCATCCCTCTCAGCCATCCTCAGCATCTTCGAGCACGTTGCATCTGGATGCCGAGGGTCCCCTGTATGAGTTATCCTCACTGCTAGATGACCTTCCAATCAGGTGCATATATTGTCTTCCACTACACAACTGTAACTAATCTAGAGAAAACAACACCATGCTTGTTTATAGTTCAGTTTCCTTAAAAAAAACATAATGGAAGTTTGTCCAATTTCTACAAATAAATCACAATGTGTCACCATGCTTCACAAAATAGTTTTGTAACTTTTACATTCCTGATAACGGTAGAGATAGATATAGCCTCAAACTAATTATTATCCACACATAGACGGGTAGACGGTAGACGGCTCCACTTCCCGAAGCTTTAGAAATTTGGCTTATGTTGTTTCTGTTTCTTAACTGAAAAGTGTTGTTGAAGTAGTGTTGAAGAGCAGAGCGCAAAATTATAGATTGGTAAATGTGCATTATTCAGCACATTTGAAACCTTTGAAAGAGATGTTTACGCAAGCAACACCGTACCAAGAAGCTAATTATCTACACATATACGGGTAGACGGTAGACGGCTCTAATAAGGCGACCAGACATTGGCACAGAGCTGCTGCGCTGTGGTGATTTTTTTTTTAATTTTAACATTTTTTTAAACTAATTTTAAATCTAACACTGCCTGTTTTTTTAAAAAACTAACATTTTTTGCCGCGCCTATTATCCTGGCGCGGTCAAATGCCTGTGCCGCGCCATGCAGGGTGGCGCGGCAGCGGGCTAACATGGCGACGACCGGAATCGCGATCGTTGACGTGGCAGGGCTCTATCGCGTCATCGATTTTGACGCGGCACTGCCGCGTCACGGAGCATGGCGCGGCTGGGCCAAATAAATATCGCGAGCGAGCCCGCCCGCTGTCGCGCATCGCCCGCCGCCAGCCGCACGCGCCCGGGCCCGCCCACGCCGTGCCCGCCCGCGCTCGCGCCGGCCGCGCCACGAACGCCGCCGCGTCAAAGCCGCCCGCTCCTAAGGTACCTCCCTCTCGATTTTATGTTATTTTGATTATTATTGTTTTAGGATAATTAAAGATTTAGGATAATTAGTGATTTAGGATAGTTAGTAATTTAGGATAGTTAGGGTTTTATGATAGTTATTGATTTATGATAGTTTGTTAAATTTAGGATAGTTAGTGATTTAGGACAGTTAGGTTAGTGAATTTGTTTATGATTTACGTAGGTAGTTTTTAGGTTTGAGATTGTGTGTTCTAGTATAGTTAGGATTTTAGATTTATGGATTGATTAGGTATTTATTATTTAGTTTATAGTTAGTTATTTAGTTATGGATTTTGGGTATAGATACTAGTTTACAAATGTCGGTACTTAATAGCGCGTGATACGTCGATTTTGATGACTTCATGAAGTTTTGTCAAATGCATATATTCCTAGTGAAGTTGTTTACGTTACTAGTGCGTGATATGTCTATTAATGTTACTTTGAATATATATATATGCTTTCATATTGTGTTCGTATTGCATAACAAGTAGTTCAAATTTTGCAATGCTACATAATGTTAATTTGAATACTCTAACGCTTAGTTTATCAATTTATAACAGGATGGTCCCTCCCACGTAGCACCCGTTGTACCCCATTCTTGAGGTGGAGTACGACGACCAGCACCGAGCACACATCTTGAGTGACAACGACGCAGAGGTGGCCTTGCCTACTTTGAGGCCCCGCACGCACACCAGGATGCACCAGTGGAACGAGCGTTATGCGCCGTACATATGGCGTGCCGGCTTCCTTGAGCTTGTCTGTGTTATCAACCACGGTCTTCCGCCCCTTGACCCAGCACTACTTACTACAGCTATAGATAGGTGCGAGTGCATTCTTTGTACATAAACTTTCTTGTAACAAATTTAAGGCAACTAATAGTCGTTCTATTCTTATAACAGGTGGAGGCCTGAGACCCACACGTTCCACCTACCTTGTGGCGAGATGACCTTGACCATGCAGGATGTGAAGGCTATTTTTGGCCTTCGGTTGGGGGGACTTCCAGTGACAGGGATAGTTGACAACGATCACTGGAGGGAGCTGATGGCTCAGTTTACTGGCTTTCTTCCACCGAATGACGAGGCTTCCAAGAAAAATAAGTGAGAAATTGAAGCCTATTTAATACTTGCATTGCTTTCCTGCAGCCATCGGGTCTCATTTTCTTTGGTAACTTTTAGGAAAACTTTCAGTGTTTCGTCGTCCTAGATCACGGAGCGCTTTGATTACTTAGACCCACAGGCTGAGGAGGCTCAGATCGACAGGTTTGCTCTAGTGTGGCTCTGGCACTTTCTTGGTGCTTTCCTCTTCCCAGACGTATCGGGCAACACCATCCGCTGGATCTTCCTTGACATACTACGCCAGCCGTGGGAGAATATAGCGGCGTACAGCTGGGGCAGCGCAGTCCCGACATGGACATATCGACAGCTATGCGTTGCCTACCGTTGCACCTCAGGGTATGCGAACCTTGGAGGTTGCTCGGCCTACTCCAGGTTTGGTGTTGGGAACGATGGCCTGTTGGGAGGCCCCTTAATACTAGTTTACCGGTAAGTACTTCGGTTCATTATATTCTTCGATATAGTTACATATGATGAGTTTATTAATGGCTAATTCATTATCGTGTTCAATGCAGCAATGAAACGGGCAGGATACACTCCCTACAGCTCTATTTATCTGGATGAAATCAGAGTTAGTTAGAGGAAATGTGAGGCGCAAGTACAGGGAGTACACGGACGGTCTTGACGTCCTGACACAACACCAGGTTACGTTCTCTTTACTATCATACCTATATCTTGTTCGATCTACACTATATCACAGCCTAACTCAATTATGAAATGTTCAGGTGCATTGGTGTCCTTGGGATGCTCCGGAGCTCCAGTACTATCTCAGTCCTATCACTAGGGATGAGTCAGAGGAGTATCGCTGCAACGTCTCTCTTATTTTCTTCCACGTGGTCGAGATTTACTTGCCCGTCAGGGTCTGTAGATAGTTTGGAAGAATGATAGGCTATCCACCACCGCTTTACTCCGCCAACCAAGGATTGCATGGGTGCGTTATCGATTAATAACAAAGCTACAATTTAGAGGTGTGTGTGGTACAACTAACATCGTTTTGTTGCAGGTATGACCATAGAAAGAGGTACAAGACCAAGGATTGACGCGTGACACACAACGTGCACATCCACTTGTGGGAGACCAGGGAATGGCAGCCGGTCCATGCGGGTCCTCCACACGACTAGCACACCTTCGATGGGTACCTGCGCTGGCTTCACAGGTCTATGAGGACATATATCAAGCCCCCGTACACTGAGGAGGCGATTGATGAGGACTCAGAGGAAGATGTGATCAAAGATGTATACGACATTGCCACTAGAGAGGACACACAGCTATAGAGAGCCTCGCTACAAAGATACAGGGTAAGATACTTGAATGGTACAATTTGTTATCCATTTGGTATTAAGTATGTATACTAAAACTGTTCAACCGTATTTCTATACCCAGGTAACACAATTGTCGAGGCTGTCCAACGAAGCAACGTTCCGGCTTCACGAGTCTAGAGGGCAAGGGCCAGGCATTCTCAAGGCTTTTGTGGAGGTAAACATAAACTAGTCCATTCTGAAATTATTTCTTTAGTGTATATGCGTTTGGGAAATGCACTAACTTTAATGTCTATTTATGCAGAAGGTGAAGAAGAGCTGCAGGAAGCTAGCTCAAAAGCTGAGCTGCATGGACACTCCTTATGAGGAACCGCCACTCCCGGCGCGATCGGGTGGCACGTCTTCAGCCTCTTTGAGGACACCAGCCGACTCTTCTCAGCCAGTGACAGGTGCCACTTCCGCGGTGCGTATACCACCACATCATAGCGCTGGGAAGGACCCTACAACCGAGGATGACGATGACGATGATGACAACCCCCTGGGCTTCCGTAGACAGCACGACCAGTGGGACGATTGGCCGCTGGACGAGATCGGCATGTCTCAGCTATGTGGTGCCCCGCTTGGTACCCAAGGAAACTCACAGGTACTAACAAATGTAGTTTCTTTAAATACGTAGGCTACATGAACTAACAATCATAAAGAATTCTAAGTAATCGTGCATATCATATACTTCATTTATTTACTTCATATTCATTTCAATGCGTCGCGACATCACTGCATGCGAGATTAAGTAGCAACTAGTTTGGAAACCGGCAGTCCCAGGGTATCTCGACGCCGGTGGCCGGCATCTTGCGCGAGGGGTCAAGGAAGTCGGGGTCCATAGTCGTGTCGCCGCCGATCCTACAATATGGGGCCAAAAAGCCAAATAAATAAGTTCCCTTAAAAAAATATTTGTTTCAATCCGATCCAATTTTTGGTAATCAATTAGTTAACATGGTGGTTAACCGTATTATAAAAGACAAAAAATGTCATTGGCTTATCAAATTCTCTGTTCGGTCGTGAAAAAATTCAACAAAAGACAGAAATAAATCCACTATTGATTTTATGTCAAGCAATACTTAGAATAACTCCTACTATCGGCGTGACGCGTTCCGATTAAACCGTCCAGGTACCGCTAGGTGGGCAGCGGGCGTGGTGGCCAAGCGGGCTTGCTGCTCGGGCAGGAGGGACTAGCCGCGGGGTTTCATTCGGCTCTGCTGTGCCACGGATCAGGGCTCGTCACTGCCGCGCCAAGGTCGATGGCGCGGCAGACCCTGCCACGTCATCGGTCAGCGAATCCGGTCGCCGCCACGTCAACCCTCTACCGCATCACCATGCAGGGCACGGCACAGGCATTTAGCCGTGCCAGGACAATATACGCGGCCAAAAGTGTTAGTTTTAAAAAACAGACAGTGTTAGATTTAAAATTAGTTTTCAAAAAGTGTTAAAATTAAAAAAAATCGCTGTGGCACGGCGGCAGGCATGTATGAGGCTCGATCTCAGGGGCACAAAAGGTACTGTAGTGGGCCACAAAAGCATTTGAGTTCAAAAATGGGCCCAACGGGCCTTAATTAGCATATAACTTTGTGTGTAAAAAACTCGACCTGTGGGGGGTTATGACGGCCCCCAGATTTTCCGTTAAGAAGAAGATATTCTCACACAGATCAATAAAACCCCTGAACCCCCACCCCATCCTAATGCAGGAGGTGTCGTAACCCTGTGAGAACCGGGCCGAAGCCTTCCACTGCGCTTTGGCACATGGGGACGGATGAGGGGATTTTTTTAACCTCAGCCTGAAATTTGCTCCCACCGAGAGTCGAACCCAGGACCTGAGGAGTGTCGCTGGTTCACCTAACCGTTTGAGCTATTCGTGTATTCCATTGTTTCTTTGACAATATTTGGGGTTACACATTTCGCTAGTGGATATAGTAAGTGCTACGGGACCTCAAAAAAGTAAGTGCTACAGGAGATGGATGGCTGAGAAGAAATACATTTTCCTCACAAGTAGTGGCTATGTTTGAATTTCATTTGAAATTCGCACATATGTTGTTTACAATAAATGCGTCAATACTACCATTAAGACAACCAGAAGGCCAGACGTCTCGCTCCACTCACTGCCGCATGCGCCGCTCGCCTAATAAAAAAACAAAATCAACTCCTGCACGCCTCGCTCCGCTCTGCTCCGCTTCGCTCCCACACGTGGTGCTCGACTGCCAGCCCTACCAGATGCGGTGCTCGGCTAACGGCCCTGCCAGGCATGACGCGAGGCCACTGTCTTCCTACCCTGTTGCATAGCCACTACCGAGACGCTGCTGAAATGGTCCTTGTGTGGTTTTGGTAATTGAGTGACAACCTAGGTGGACTAATTGTGTTTATGTGAGATACACAGGTCATTAGTCCATAGGTACATTTGTGTGAGCAACATATGCTATAAAGGTGAAAATGGCTTAAAGATGTTACAAAGCTCACACATGTGATGATGAAGGAGCTCATTGCACATGAGACATGACATTGAGTCATGTGATCAAGGTGGAGAAGATCAAGATAAGACTTGGCTTGATGGACCGGTTGCAAGCGTGAAGGGCAAGTCGGAGGCTTTAGAGCGATGGACCACGTGGCGGTGAAGCTTGAGCAAGACTTGGCGTCGATGGACGAAGGCAACGGTGAAAAGCAAGTGAAGTCAAGATCGATGAACCAATATGATCACGTGATGATATGAAGTGGATCATATCATTGTTGATCATGTTGGCGCATGTGTTGCATCGACATTGGAGGAGATGGAATAGAATGCGCAAGGCAAAGGTATAACCTAGGGCATTTCATTTCACCAGTCATAGGTGTGTAGAGAAGTTGATGACCGGGTTTAGGATAAATGGCCATACTATCAAGAGAGGCAAACTTGTTTGCATATCGGTCATCTAAGTGCCACTCGAGTGATCTAACTTTACATCGTTGTTAGGATTGAGTGGCGTGGCAAGTTGAGTGGCTAATCCTTTGGAAAAGGTTTGTGAAAATGCTAACACACATACACATGGTGGTGTACACTTGGTGGTGTTGACACATTTACAAAGGAGATAAAGTTGGAGTTGATGTGGATCAACTCGGTGAAGGAACAGAGGCAAGGGTTCGTCCTATATAGAAAAGACAGGGGTTCACAGAGTGGACCGGACGTTGGTCACGTGGTGACCGGACTCTGGGGTCCTGCGTCCGGTCAGTGGCTGCAGAGAACATGTAGGCGTCGATCTTCGATCGGACACTGGCACTGGAAGTGACCGGACGCTGGCAGGGTGCATCCAGTCAGGCTAACGTACGGTGATGTAGGCGACACAGAAAAGTTGGAGAAGGATCGGACGCTGACGTTGTGTCCGATCGTGACCGACTGGACGCGTCCGATCACGACTGGTACCTTACTGGATTCAACCGAACGCTGGGGTTGCTGCGTCCGGTCAGTTTGAGCAGCTACGTCCAGTCATCACTTGACCGTTGAGATCAAGTAACTGAGGTTGAATGGAGACGACACGTGGCGAGCATCCATTGATCGGACGCTGAGGTCCTGTGTCCGGTCGAAACGACCAGAGCGTTCAATCGTCTCGAGTTTTGCCTAGTGAAGGGGTAACGACTAGTTTTGCCCATGGGGCTATAAATAGAAGGTGGCCTCGACCATGGATGGTGCTGAGCACCTCAGGGTCTTTGTGTCCATGCTTGTGAGTGCTTGGGAGCCCTCCATCTCATATATGCTTGATAGTGATCATCCGATTGTGTGAGAGAGTGATTCTAGTATGATTGCATCGTGAGGTTATATCGAGTGGCACTAGGTGATTGAGTTGCAAGCTGGTGGTGCTTGTTACTCTTGGAGATTGCCACCTCCTAGACGGCTTGGTGGTGGTCTCCGTCGAAGCCCGCAAGAAGCTTGTGCGATGCTCCGGAGAAGAGCTTTGTGAGGGGCATTGTGCTCGCCCCACGGGATCCGTGAAGAGCAACTCTAGTTGAGTGTGTCATTGAGCTACCCTCACTTTTGGGGTAGGTTCTTGCGGTGCCCGACATGCGGGCTTAGCGGGTGATGCCAATTAGCCACCGAACCACCAAGTGAGCGGTAGACACAACGGGGACTAGCGTGTTGGTAAGCACGTGAACCTTGGGAGAAAAATCACCGTGTCAACCTTGTTCTTCCGTTGGTTTGGAATCCCTTTACACAAGCTTGTGATTACTTTTATATACATTGTGTTTGTGTAGTTGCTTTTGTAATTAGTTAGCTTGTGTAGCTCACTAGTTACCTTCTTACTTGTGTAGCGTAGAAATAGCTCCCTTGCGTGGCTAATTTGGTTTGTGTAACTTTATTACACTTCTCGTTCTCAATTCCAATTCCTAGGCTCTCACATTACAAGAGAGTAGAGACGGAACCAAAACTCTTGCCCAACTACGGTGGGCTTGTCACATTAGGCCTCGTTCGTCTGTTCAATGTTGAAAACTCCTGGATCGAGTGGATCCTAGCGGTTTACTGAAACCTGGTCACCAATGAATCCGGCTCAGGAATAAAAACTCTACAACATGAGGCCCGTTCGTTCCATTTCGATTGTTCGAGCCCATCCGTCGCCTGACTCCGAGCCGGAGGGTCAGACTAGTCGCTGAGTTCCGGACCGTGGAATGAGTGGAAAGTTCATCCTCGGCCTGTTTATTTTTTGAGCCAACCTAAACCGGACGGTGACTTCATCGTGGACTTGTTTTCGAAAGGAAAAGGTCCGCATTACCTCCCTCAATTTTCGTAAAAGTCCGTTTTTCTTTCGTGAACTTTAAAACCGGGCAAAACACCCCCCCTCCACTTTTAAAACCGTTCATCTTACCTCCCTGCCCGGTTATAAGCAATTTTGAAGGCGGTTTTATCTTTTTCTTATTTATTTCGACTGAATCTTTGAAAAATCATAGTAAATCATAGAAAAAATCATAAAATAGAAAATCTAATTTTGTTGGACTCCATATGAGTAGATCTACGCAATGAATATATAATATGGTGTGCTTTAGTACAAATTTTTTGTTGTAACTTTAGATCTATACTTTTCTATAATTAAATGGAATAATTCATAGCTGCACTTTCTATGGTCCAAGTGTGGTGAAATTTTTATGGTGGGCTAATTATTGTATGTTTAAACTATAGTAAAAATTTTATACTCATTGGATCATGTATAACTTAGTTATAGATTTTATTTAGGTTTATGCTTGTTAAATATAAAAATCTATAACTAAGCTATACATGATCCAATGAGTATGAAATTTTTACTATAATTCAATCATACAATAATTAGCCCATCAATTAGACCATAGAAACTGCAGCTATGAATTATTCCAATTAATTACAAAAAAGTATAGATCTAAAGCCACAGCAAAAACTTTGTACTAAAGCATACCATATTATATGTTCATTGTGTAGATCTACTCATGTGGAGTCCAACAAAATTGGATTTTCCATTTTATGATTTTTCTGTGATTTACTATGATTTTTTCAAGATTCGGCTGAAATAAATAAAAAAAGAAAAAAAACAAAACTGCCTTCAAAACTGCTTATAACAAGGTCAGGGGGTAAGATGAACGGTTTTAAAAGTTGAGGGATGTGTTTTGTCCGGTTTTGAAGTTCAAAGAGAAAAAACGGATTTTCGCGGAAATTGAGGGAGATAATATGAACTTTTTCCTTTTTGAAACAAGCCGCTCTGATCCACTTGTAATGGGTCATTCCGAGGCAACCGAACCAGGCCAGTAAGGTGTGTGGAGAGCTAGGCTGAATTAGAGTGGTACAATAAACCGACGAGTTTATATATGATGCCGAAAGTGCAAATCATAAGTATTGTGATCTATTTAAGAACGCGGGTAGAATTTCACTCTAATTACTATATACCGCCTTTAAAAAAAATTCTACTCAGCCGACCCAACTGAAAAAAGGAAAATTAATCTGCCACGCAAGCTTAATACTTGATGATATGACCAAATACGGTCAAACGTTGATACTTGGACCATCAATGGTAATTTTTTTTGAAAAGGTAAATTTCATTCAAAGCTTAATACACAGTACAGAGATAGGACAAAAATTGCCCCTCTAGATAGCACAGTTTCTAGAATGCGTCGAAGATACCAGAGAACAAGCAAGAGCTAGGAATGGAAGCCTGACTTGCTTTCTTTATCAGCCACTGTATTTGTGTCTCTACCAATTTTAATAATAGAATGCAGTATGTTGGCCGTGGTAACCGAAAGTCCGCTAGGATTGGCCACAAAGACCAATGACCCAGATTATGAAGCCTTTCCTTTCTCTTGGCCGCAGATGCCAACACTTCATTAGTGCAGCAGCGAGTTTAGCTGCCAGGTATTTATAACGTATTAACGTCGGGTTTGAAAAAGGAATCATATATGTGTAGGCTTGTCTTCAAGGTTACCTTAATAATCTTATGTACATGGTACTATAAGTAATATGTATTGTAGTAGTAAAAAATAACGGTAACGTTACACATCGAAAACAAAAATAAATAAAAAAAGCTCCATCAAATTTTTTTCGGAGACAGTAACCCTCACATTACTGTAGAGAACGCGCTACTCAAATTTCTTTTTGCTGAGGGGAATTTCTCTGAAAAAAATGTGAGAGGAATGGTCGAGCAGCCAATGTAGATTTTACAGGTCCATTGAGCACACTGAAAACCATTAAAAAAATGCTTAGACATGACATGCAGTGGACACAAGGCGACCAAGCATTCTCTTGCTACCTGGTGTGGGTTACTGAGTTATCCATGTCCGTCCGGCACCGTCGTTGCAAGCTTGCACGTAACGTTGCAAGTGCAGTAAGGGTATCTCCTCCTTGGTCCCTTCAGATATTCAGGTAGTATTGTGGATGCATTTCTGGCCTTTAGTGTTTCTGCAGAGAAGTCTTCAGTTACTAGTAGTCTCCCAAGGACAAATGCAGAGTTTGTTTTCCCTTTTTTATTGCTTTATGCTTGACAAATCATATGCAATTATAAATTTCGAAATTCTACGTGGCTTAACCGTAACGTGAGAATCACCCTTTGCACGTAAGCGTTCACTCCTAGGCTCCTAGAGTCCTAAAGCAATATGAATACAGATGCATCACAATTCAGATGCATAACCCTTTACGCGTAATGCACGTAACTGACAATTGTTTCTGTAGGAACCAGCGGCTGCATCACCCTTCAGCAATATTTGTGTGAAACTGTAATATTTTTTTTATATAAATCAACGAGTTCCAAAAATGCCCTAAGTAACTAAGCCAGTAGATTAATAGAATAGGAGTGATTCATAAAAGCTTTACGAGAAGCAAAGTTTTTTTTTTCTCTCTTCTAAATATCTTGGAGCAAACAGCACCAACTAACCATCATTATTCCTGAGAAGAGACGTGTGTGCATGATAAGGGAGCATATCCATTGTTGACGACGACCTGACTGAGATCCAGCCGACTGGCTGTAAAAAGTCTACCAGACCACAATAAACAAACTAATCTCACTCTTATTTACCATTATTAACACCCTAGGCATGATCCCCAAGCTAACATAAAGCACCTCCTTGCCGGCATAATCTACGTTATCCTTCCTAATCCGCTGGGGTTAACTCTTTTTCTTGGCTTGAGATAAGATGCATCTCTGTCTCAGCTAGAAGGCGTTGTTTCCACATGCTCCCCCCATCAGGATATCATGGATTTATCCAAATAACTGACTGATGTCCATTCCTTCCTGTCAACAACGAAGAGACAGAATTTATAAGTAATTAGATAGCAAAAGAAATATCGATATGGTAATCTATCAAGAAAGATCACATGGAGTAAGGATAACTATCACTCGCTCCGTGGCCCCGAGTTGACAAAATTTATCTGACTAAACAAGACGCTTATCTAACCATTTGAATAGCTCTTCCTTTTCTCCTATATATATCCACATAAGCTGCGTCCCTTTGCCTTCCAAACTTTGAACAGAGCTTCATATGAAATGGCAGAGCCTTACAACTTAGCATCTCATGCAGTACCCTTGTGTCACAAGGAGATATGCAATAAACCAGGTGATGATCACTCCGAGTCGGCTTCCTTCTCAGGCGCGTCCAGTGGGTCCTTGTGCTCATCAGCTTCAAATGTGTCTGATGATGCAACTGCTTCCCCACTCGGTCATCCCTCTCAGCCATCCTCAGCATCTTCGAGCACGTTGCATCTGGATGCCGAGGGTCCCCTGTATGAGTTATCCTCACTGCTAGATGACCTTCCAATCAGGTGCATATATTGTCTTCCACTACACAACTGTAACTAATCTAGAGAAAACAACACCATGCTTGTTTATAGTTCAGTTTCCTTAAAAAAAACATAATGGAAGTTTGTCCAATTTCTACAAATAAATCACAATGTGTCACCATGCTTCACAAAATAGTTTTGTAACTTTTACATTCCTGATAACGGTAGAGATAGATATAGCCTCAAAATTACAAATGCTCAAATAAATTTGCGATTTCTTTGCACTATTATCTTGTGTTATACTGGCAAATCTTCTGTTACTTGTTATAAAAAGCTTGCAAATTCACTTTCAGTTTAACGAAAGTTGATACTGCTCTGTGCTAACTAGTAGAGGTTCCCCTTTGCACAAGACCTATGATAAGTATGCAACAGAGTTCAACTTCACATGTATATTTGCTGAAAGGAAAAAAAATGAGTGGATATAAACACAATGCCATGATTATAAAAACACAAATAGTCAACATTACTTTCATAAAATTTACTGCATATGCAAAGCATTCAACTTCATTTTCAAGTAATACAATTTCCACAGGAAAGGGCTGTCCAATTACTACCAAGGGAAGGCCCAATCATTCACATCTATATCTGATGCTACAAGTGTTCAAGACCTTGCGAAGAAAAATTCATATAGTAAGAGGATGAGAGCATGTAAAAGCTATTCAGTAGGATTAGACATGAACCAACGGTCAATCATCATACCAAGGCCAGGCAACAAGGTGATAGCAAAGAAGACCTCAAATGGTTCATTTGCTATAGTGCGAAGAACTAGCAACACCAGCCATTTGAACATCAGCACTAAATCATATGCACACCAGAGCAAGAGAGATGCACTCATGCATATTGATCTGCAACGAAGGGACAACTAGGGTGACAAGTCTCCACTTCCCATTGACCAGCTGTGCTTCGTGTGTGCTTTATACACGAAAAATCTGAACTATGTTTCCTTCTGCGATCAACCTGATTTCTTTTGTGCTTTATTTCACGATCCATATGAAGGTTGATCAATCAAATGGATGTAATGAGAAAGGGTGAGTCATAACAAAGCTCAACATGGCAGAAAATACAGTTATCTTTATCACAATGCCTCCATCGAATTCCTACTCATCAATTATACTCAGCATTCTTTCCATATAAACAAATATCAGCAAAGTGGATGAACCATTAACACATTTTCTTAGCAGCGTTTATCAACACTACACAAAACAAACTATAAATTTTTTTGCGTAGAGTTAAAATGGTGTTGCAGATGACTTTGGACAGAAGCAAAGGCCACAAGATAAGCTCCAGTTGCCCAAGGCTGTGGCCCATTCAATTCTCTTTCCATGTACTCCCTCTGTCCAGAAAAAAAAAACGCAATTCTAGCTTTGAACCTGGACACGACGTGTGTCCAGATTCAGAGCTAGAATTGTGTTTTTTTTTGGATGGAGGGAGTATCTCAAACAAAATGATCTGTTCAGAAGACAAGCAAGAAATTTATGTTATCTAAACTTTATTATAAGGCAAGTTTCCACTGACGTTACATACTTTGAATTTTAAGCATGACCTGAAGGAAATCTCTAAATTTCCATTCACCACCCCTTCCTTTTCCAAAATATAAAAAAAATGCAAGAATTGCCAACTAAAAAGGATGGTGCTACGAACATACGATTTTTTTTAAACCATCAGAGCAAACATGTCCAAAGTGATAATTTTGTTCCTTTGGCGCATGCATTACGTCTACCATTCCACTTTTTTTTCTTCTTAAGAACGATCCAGTAATGATTTGAATCATTTATTGCTCAGCCATCTGGTATAGTCTCCAACAGCATCAAGATCACACTGCAGGGAGGTAAACGACATTCATAAGAAAACTCTAATATCAGCACTTCCAGTTTTTAACAGAGCAACCCACAAATTGAGACAAGGCACAAAAATGAACACTAAATACAGTTCTTTAATGGGAATGAATTCTTACATCTTTTGTTATTCCAAGATGATCAAGTAGAATTATTATACCACCACCCTTTGAAGCATTGAGGGGAACAATATCAATTGTATTTGGATGCATTTTGATAACATGTGCTTTCCCTTTGGTCAGTTCTGAACAATGCTGCCATAGGACAGATGAATCCTCTTTGGCACTGTCAAAAAGAAGCAATTTCTGCATGTACAAGTAAATAGTGTAAATCCAATTGAAATCAAACTTGTCTAAATCTATTTATCTGATTGGTTGAAGATGTTCGGAGTGCTGCTCAACAGTATTTGTTATTCCTACAATTTTTTGTTAAAGAGATCTGCTAAAGACATTTTATGAGCTACCTTGACATTTTATTAATCATACTACATTTCTTACCGCCTGGTGCAAGTGGTAGAGTCTTAACGCCTGTGACCGGAAGGTCCCGAGTTCGAGTCGCGGTCTCCTCGCATTGCACAGGCGAGGGTAAGGCGTGCCACTAACACCCTTTCCTAGACCCCGCACAGAGCAGGAGCTCTCTGCACTGGGTACGCCCTTTTTTTTATACTACATTTCTTCTTTCATCTCTGTTTACCTACAGAACCTCAACAATCTTACCTTATCATCTAAAAAGATAATATAGGAACAGAACCTAGCTCAGTTGCTCGCCCAGACCACCCAAGCTCGTGTCCTCATCAAGGCAAATTCAGGTGCCTATTTCTTCTTAACTAATATAAGTCACCAAGTTCCTCCTAGGTTGCTCAATGTTTTTTTATGTACAGAAATAATAAGGATCCTTACAAGCTGATACTCAGGATGATAATTTGAACCGACAACCTAAGAACAGGTTGACAAGCTTATCCTACTAAACTACTAATAGTGCTGCTTCAAGATTTGTGTTGGTAAGCAGGGCGATCTTCCTGTTCCTGCTACCTGCTAGTGCATTGGATGATCTATATAAATAGACCTACAGTTTGGAGCATTAAGAGTGAGGATGCTATGAGCTTATTATCTCATCAAAGGCTATAGATTTACTACTTCAAAGCTTTTTTTTTTAATATCATACTTCTGTGACAACTTAAAAAAGTTCAACTAATATGCACCAGATACTAACAATATTGTCCAAAATAATCAAAAAAGAAAAGCCTACCAGCCTTATAAATACAATACATCATTATATGCTTGCCAACATTAAAGTAAGAGTACAAGACAAACCTGAATAGACGAACATTCCAAAAGGTCCTCAATTGAATGCATCACTTTTACCTGATAATATGAAATTCAAAATTGCATCAACTGCCTAAAGCCTATCATAGTTAGAACATAAGTCTGTACAGCAAATATCTACAGGTCATACCTTGTTTTCATTATGTACAGTGTGCAACAAGTCAACAAATGGGTGTCTAAACAAGGTTAGACATTGTTCCTCACAGTACGCGACAAGAGGAATTTTATGCTTCAAGGAGTACAGAAATGCCTGCAAAACTTGCAAGTAACATAAATGATGATTTTTCCATGCATAGAGAGTTTTTTTAACAAAAAATGAATAAAAGAGATACATAATTGTTAACAGAGGCGAAGGAAACATTGGTATGAAAAAAAGAGCTCATGCTCAAGGGGAGCGCATTACATGCCTATACCATCCAAAACCAATAACAAATAACACCCCAATTAATAAAAAAATGGCCAATACCTCCAAATAAAGGAATAGTGGGTGCAGAATTAAAACTTCAACAGAAAAAAAAACACATCTAACAAAAGAATATATGATAAAATTACAGAATAATTCAATGACATTATGTAATTACCTCCTTGCAGATATCTAAATCCAGTTCTGCTCTATAAACTTCTTCGCCATCCCTTCCACAGACAAGTGAACCCTGAACCAAATGTAGCAGAAATATAACTATTCGGGCACCAAGTATCATTTGAGAAAAGGGAAGATTCAAAGACACCAGTATATGTTCAGATAAACAAAGGAAAAAATGAGGGGGAGAGCTCAAAAGTCAGTACCACTTCCTTCGACATAATCCTTGCATGATGGCATGAGAAAACATCTTAATTTAACATATTTTCATTTGTATGCGGCTGATGGAATATATATTACATAATTGCAGAAACAACTTACATGGACAGGGCAGCAATTAAAGAAGCTTAACCTTGCCCTGAATAGTTCAAAATTTAAGTATTTAACTATGTCATATTCGCGCAACAAGGCAACATTTCATTCCAACCCATGTAACTTTACATGTTTTTTGATAAGCCATTTATTTCCTAGGAGAAAAATGAATATCAAGCAAAGAGTGTTTGGTCAAAGTTAATGACAAGGAATTCAATTTGGTTATGCTAAACTAGTGAACCACACATACATATATAAAGGACTTCTGAAATTATGTGAAATAAAAATATAAAATATGCTTTGGGCAAATGCATAATATTGGATGGCACACAAGTACACAGTTTTGATAAATAATCTCTACAAATCTTGAATTCTTATTCAAATAAATTGGATATAATTTACCTGCAAAAATACACCAGGTGAAGTCTCTGAAATAAAATCACCTTTTTCATGGAAATCAAGAAGCTTGAAGGTTCTAATGGTGGAAGCCCGACTCTAGATAAAGAACAAAATATCAACAACAACAACAAAGCCTTTAAGTCCCAAACAAGTTGGGGTAGACTAGAGTTGAAACCCAGCAGAAGCAATCAAGGTTCAGGCACGTGGATAGCTGTCTTCCAAGCACTCCTATCTAAGGCTAAGTCTTTGGGTATATTCCATCCTTTCAAGTCTCCTTTTATTGCCTCTACCCAAGTCAACTTCGGTCTTCCTCTGCCTCTCTTCACGTTACTATCCTAGCTTAGGATTCCACTACGCACCGGTGCCTTTGGAGGTCTCCGTTGGACATGTCCAAACCAAAAAAAAAGTAATACGAAATGATAAGATTCGTAGAGGTTGTTGACACGCTTTAATTGTTCGTTGATCACATGATATTGTATTACTTATTATTGGAGTTCAGTAAAAAAAAGTAATTATTGTATAATAGAATTTTTCTTTGGCAGGTTTACAGAGTTACTTAACATAAAGTATAAGTTCTAAAAGTATCTGTTTCATAGATTCTCTCAATCAATAAAAGATATGTAACTAGCCTATATACAATCAAAGAGAATTAGGAACAATTGACATAATAAATTCACTTAATAAAGATCTAAACATCCTCTTATCAGCTTTCATGAGAATTTTCCCACATGTTCCACATACTGTCTGTCTTGGGAAAGCTGGCATGTGATTGGTAAATGGTAATTTTAAAATCATTCTAAGACTAGCCTCCACTTCAGATCAGTGCCATTAGCATTGTGTGAACAAATACCATGAGTGCATAGTACCCACCTTTTCAGTAACCATGATAATATTTACTCCTGTTGCAATTGCCTCTCTCAAAGATACTATTGATTCTTCATGCAGGCCTCCTTCACAATCCACAATAGTACCTTACCAATTTATTCGGAAGAAATTATACACTAGAACTTGGCAAGATTCAATTAGAAGCCAATATATTTCTAGGTGCTCAATCAACTCACCATCTATATCACAAATGATATGGCTTAGTTTGGGTTGATGTTTCTTTTGTAGGATCACTTTCTCTATATTGCTATCAGCCTCTGTATATAGTGAGTGAATCCATAGGTAAGTGACGAGACGTAGATTGGCATTCATTTTCTTTTCTGTAATGGTTAAAACATGCAGAAGAAACTTACCAATAGAATTTTGTAAATGTTCCATACCAGTAGCAATATCATAGGCACTCTTAATTAATCCTTTTCCTCTCCATTCAAGAGTATTTAACATATGTTCTTCTTCCTTCTCCATCTCTTCTTCAGCCACTTTGCTGAGTTCATGGTCAAAGCCCAATAAATGCAATAGCCCATGCACCTATTGAAGTTTAAGTCAGTTAGCAAAAAAAAGTGTGCAAGCTCTTTGGCTGGCATATGCAGGATGCTTCACAAAATACAGCAGTAATGGCAAAGAAGTATGCATAGAGGCATTCAGCTGTTGATACACAATGGCTGATGGAAATACGCAGTTGAGCACTAGTGCATCGTGCAACTTGCCATGACCTGTAGTCTCTATTTTTGCAGGCAGCTTTTAAATTTCAGATACTGCTCCACTAAAATAGTGCCATAAGCTTTTTATGCCTTTGATACAAATTTTCTTAATGTTGTATTTCCCTATTGTGAAGGTTCAAAAGTGCAGTGTGAACTGAACATCACATTTGCCTTTGGAGCCTTGGAGGTACAAATTGCAGCAAAGCTGAACATGACTATATTGATAAATCTGACAACAACGACACAACTATTGATCCATTGATGCAACTGGAGAAGTTGGACTTAAACATTATTAGGAAATAAAGAGAGGAAAACAAACCAACCATGAGAATTCTTATCTCATCAAGAAGTGTGTGGCCCCTTTCTTCTGCTTGCCGTCGAGCTGTTTCAACAGAAATTACTATATCACCCAACTGCAGCTGTCGAAGCAAAACAAAACATATAATGAAATGGGTCAAAAGAAGCATCCAAAATAAAATGACTCATTTGGTAGGATGCCATACAATGGGAATATCAAGCTCTGGGATATGCTGAGACATTGACAGAACATCGGTAGCATGATCCTCATCCCTCCATTCCTTGTTGAGCTTCCTGATGAAACCATCATCACAAAGCAGCAGAGAGACCTCAATGCTAGCATACTTGTTCACATTGCATATAGAAGGATCTCTGGTAATGTAATCTGAGCCTTCAAGGTCGTTGAGGGCCAGCTTCGCTGCCTTCCCAACATCTGTCCGAAGAGTTTCTGCAATGCTCTGCACAGCAATTTGCAGTGAGATGGACACATTTATAATGCCAATTTAATTTAATATTACGTACAAATGCAAAGGGAAATACCACAAAGTGGCTTCAAATGCATACTCAATTTATTCTGAGAAAACCCTGCCTCATCAGTTCAAAACTGCAAAACTAGGCCCCCAAAGCTATTACCAGGATTTCAGGATCGTAGGGGAGGGCCTCCTCTATGCCAATTTGCACGCTGAGCTCGCCAGGGCCCTTCCGCGGCCTCCTCGCTCTCTTCCGCCTCAGCAACATCGGCGGCCGCGACGAGCGCCTTCGCCTCCCGAAGGTCGACGAGGCGTATTGCCGCGACGCGGCTACAATGATGGGAAGCAGGGTACGACCGTGGGGAGGAGGAGCAGGCGGCAGCGACCGGAGAGGGAGGAGCAGCCGCGGGGTGGAGCGGACGCTGGAGGTGGTAGAAGGGAGGATTTGGTGAGATGCGAGCGCGCGAGAGAGGAGCTGATGGAGGCGCACCATCGAGAGCAGCAGCAGATTGGCGTGGTGCGCGCGAGGCGTCTAGAAGGTTCTAGAAATTTTGGCCCGAGGGTGGCTGGCGAGGGAGGAGCTCGACGACGACGGGGCCTGGGGAAGCTGCGAGGAAAAATGGAAGATAGGGTTTAACCGTTGAACCCCAGCTAAGAAGGGCTAACTTGATAAGATTCACTGACATGTGGACCCAGATCTTGGTGAAATCCACTCGGTCCCATATGTCAGTGATATCTGTAAAAGCTGCGTGAGAGGGTCCAGTTCACAGTTCAGGCGCCCCAAACGCCAATCCACGCCGGCCAAAATGCCCCGCCGCCTGGCTACGACCTACGCCGGCCGCATCGCGGCGGCGACGCCTTCCCCCTCGGGACCCTCCCTCACCGTCACCGTCTCGCCGACGCCGCCCCCCACCCCGCTTGACACGCGCGGCTACTCGCTACCGCGCCGCCACCTCATCTGCGCCGTCGCCCGAATCCTCCGCTCCCCGGCGTCCCCCACCCCGCTGCTCGACCTCAATGACTACCTCCGGTCCCACCGCCTCACTCTCACCTCCGCCGAGGCTTCCGAAGTCATGAAGGCGCTCGCCCCCGACACCTCCCTCGCGCTCGGCTTCTTCCGCTTCGCCGCCACCTCCCTCCCCGGCTTCCGGCACGATGCCTTCTCCTACAACCGCATCCTGGTCCTCCTCTTCCGCAACCGCACCGATCCCGCCGAGGCCATGCGGCTCGTCGCGGAGATGGAGCGCGACGGCGTGCCCGGCAACATCTCCACCGTGAATTTGCTGGTTGGGATGGGCATGGAGGTGGGGATGTGCCTGGAGCTGGCGAAGAAATGGGGGCTGAGGCTGAACGGGTACACCTACAAGTGCCTTGTACAGGCGCATCTGAGGAGTCGGGAGGTGTGGAAGGGGTTCGAGATGTATGAGAAGATGCGGAGGAAGGGCTACAAGTTGGACATATTTGCGTATAACATGCTGCTTGATGCGCTTGCCAAGGCTGGAATGGTATGATAATGATCACAAACCGCATATGTTTAGCGATGTTTTTTTGTCATGCTGTGCTAACTTTAGGAAGTAGGAATGGTTGTTTTAAAAATGTTGTTGGTATGTTTAATTGACCACTTGACCAGAGCATATTAGGAATCACTAGTATGAGAGATACCTTACTCAAATATTTCCTGGGGACAAAATTTGTGCAACTTAGATGGTACTTGCACAGTATGTAAAGATGCGCTTCTACTGTCTGTGGTCTATAGGTGGTTGGTACACTAGTTGATGTTGTTATATGAATGATTAACAGTTTATCTGATTGTGGATTCTAGCTACTCTTGTGCTGGGAGACACCATTTAATGTTCTACATGGGCACTTGCATGTCTGGAAGAATCCAAACTTGTACAAAAGCTTGTTTCTGCTGCTATTGTTTTCCACAAATTGTTGATTGTTAGTGTGTTGCTACTCGCTACATATAGATGTCCCTGATATGTTTGAGTTACTGGTGTGGCCGTGTGGGGGAATCTGTATACCCATGGAACTCTGAGACGCCCTATTTCATACCATTGCTGGTATACTCATCCTGTTCTGTATCCTTTGCCCTGCTCTACTATCATCGGGCACTGCAGTCCTTGTGTCACACTGCTCATGTAGCCGCATTAGCCCTCCCTGCACTGGTGGAGGTGGCCTCACTTAGTGGCATATTGGGAATAATATAAAGATGATGGGTGACTAGGAAAGTGAAAGGATGAGAAGTCAGTAAGAGGAGGGGGGATGTTGTTTTGATAAAAACAAAGATAGTTTCAAGTTAATCTGCTTGCTAGGTGTATCTGTTAGACATTGTAAGTTTCACACCCCTTGGTCGCCTGCGGTTAGGATTGGGACATGAGGAAGCAGACAAACTCTCTTTGAATAGAATTTCTCGTGGCCATTGGTGAATCGCCAGGACATGAGAAGATTTCACTAACAGGTCCATGCCGTGGAAGAACCGGAAGGGGATCATGATTTCAATCAATTTGTTTGGAACAGAATCACTTGCTAAAATTGTTTGGTTAGCTGTCTGGATTCAGATTCTAATGAGAGGAGAATGTGGTAGAATAGACTAAAATTGCCTTGGCATATGATGAGTTTTTTTTTAGTTACTACAGCAAAATAAAAGCATTTGTAATCATGAGATTGAATGTTACTAGTGTCAAATGCGGATCTTGTTATTGAGCTACTGGCTGAATGCTACTGGTTGAAGAAGCCAAGGCGGCGGGGGAGGCCATGGCTGGGGCCATGGGCGGACTCGGAGAAGCCGAGGTGGCGGTAGTGAGGTCGTCGGGCGCAGTCGGCAGTGGCAAGGTAGAGGGGCATTGCGAGCCCGATGAGGATGGGTCAGACGGTGCCTGGCGAGGTCAGGATGCGTGAGAAGGCTGCCATCCGGGTAAGGAGCGTGGGGAGAGGCGGGCGCTCCTGGTATGGCGCAGGCGGCGCGGTGGCACTACTGAATCCCGTCTGTCCGCCCCAGTCTAGTGTTGGCTGCCAGAGGGCAGCTTGGCCAACAGGCCGCTTGGATTGTATTGCAAAAATGACTTAGAGATACAAAGATGCTAACCACTGCATATATAGGCAAGTGGTGTACCTACTCCTTAGCATATTCTAACTGCATAAAGCAGATGCTATGATTCCTACTTGGTTGCCAAGGCACCATGATCAACTTGGTTGCCAAGGAAACACATTACAGAGAATAGTAAATATCTATAGCAGGTAACATGAAAAAACAAGAACACTAGGCTAACTACTGACAATTCTCCCCTTTAGCCTTGTGGTCCTTGGAAGTGATATGCTTGAGCCCAATTCTTCCCCTCATCTCTTCAAATTTTGATCTTCCAAGAGACTTGGTTAGAATGTCAGCCAGCTGATTAGTGGTGGATATGTGATCAGCCTTGATACTTCCATCTTCCAAGCAGTTTCTAATGAAATGGTACTTGATTCTGATGTGTTTACTGCGCTCATGAAAGACTGGATTCTTGGCTAGAGCAAGTGCAGACTTACTGTCAACCTTCAGTTCGACCACTTCCACATTCCTTCCAAGGAGGTCTGCTAGCAACCTGGATAGCCAAATAGCTTGTTTTGCAGCTGTGGTAGTGGCAATGTACTCAGCTTCACAACTAGATAGAGCTACCACCTTCTGCTTCACAGACTGCCAGCATACGAGATTGCTTCCCAGGAAGAACAGAGTGCCGCTAGTGCTTTTGCTGGTGTCAATGTCCCCAGCCAAGTCACTGTCGCAGTATCCAACAAACCTTGCTCTCCCTGGAGCTTTAGTGTAGTGAAGTCCGAATTCCAGAGTACCAGCCACATATCTCAGGATGCGCTTGATGGCAGCTTGGTGCTCTGCTGTTGGTCTTTCCATGAATCGACTGACAAAGCCAACTGAGAAGGCTAAGTCAGGTCTTGTGTGGACCAAGTATCGCAGGCTGCCCACCAATCTTCTGTATTGGGTAGGATCAACTTCTTCAGCCGTGCTCTGCCTGCTCAACCTCAGCCGCTCCTCCATTGGTGTATGGGCAGGGTTGCAGGCATCCATGCCTCCTAGCTCAAGGATCCTCTTGGCATAATGGGTCTGCCTCAGAGTGATCCCAGCTGAATCTTGATGTACTTCGACTCCCAGGTAGAAAGACAGAAGGCCGAGGTCGCTCATGTCGAAGACCTTCTTCATCTGAGCCTTGAAACCTTCTATGGCTTGAGTGCTGGCACCGGTGATGATCAAATCATCAACATAGACACCGATTAGCAGCAGCTCCTCCCCTGTTCCTCGCCTGTACATCGCAGCTTCATGGTCGCTTTGCTGGAAACCCATCTCCTTGAGGGTGGCATCCAGCTTGGCGTTCCAAGCTCGAGGAGCCTGCCGTAGGCCATACAGAGCCTTGCGCAGACGGTACACCATCTTCTCCTTCCCGGCGACAGTGAAGCCAGACGGCTGCTTCACATACACCTCCTCCTTGAGGTCGCCGTTGAGGAAAGCAGATTTGACGTCCATGTGGTGGACGCGCCATCCTTCTTGGGCTGCCAGCGCGAGGAGAACTCGGACGGATTCCATGCGCGCCACGGGAGCAAACGCGTCGTCGAAGTCGATCCCTTCCTGCTGGACGAAGCCCCGCGCCACCAAACACGCCTTGTACTTGGTCACCGCGCCCCGCTCGTCCTTCTTGAGCTTGTAGACCCACTTCAGAGTGATGGGCCGATGACCGGGAGGAAGCTCCACAAGTTCCCAAGTGCAGTTCTGCTCAACTGCCTTGATCTCCTGCTCCATGGCGGCCTGCCAGGCAGGATCGCCTTCAGCCTCCGTGAAGTTGGCTGGCTCGCCGGCGTGCGTGAGATGAAGCTCGGCGAAGAGACGTGAAGCCGGCAGCGGTGTGGGTGCGTCCCCGATGATGTTGGGCATGGTACGGTACCGCAGCTGCTCGCCACCGTAGGAGGCATCAAGGCGATCGTCGTCGTCCTCGAGCGGTGACGCGAACTCAACTGGGTCCGCCTTCTCGGTTTCTGCTGCTGGTGAAGCAGAGGAAGCTGGTGAAGCAGAGGAAGCTTGTGGATCATGCTCCCCTGGAGCTGGTGACGGCGTGTGCGGCGGAGCTCCGTCTATGTCGACTCCCCAGAACTCGATGTCGAAGTCACTGGAGGCGGAAGCAGACGTCCCGGCGGCCGAATTGGACCAATCCCAGCCGCGCCCTTCATCAAACACCACGTCGCGGCTCACCTTCACGCGTCCCGTCACCGGATCGAGGACCCGATAGGCCTTGGCGCCCTCGGCGTAGCCGATGAAGACCCCAGCCTTGCCGCGGTCGTCGAGCTTGCGCAGGTGTCCGAGCTCCCTTGTGTAGGCGACGCAGCCGAATGTACGCAGGTAGCTCACCGCCGGCGCTCGTCCGTGCCAGGCTTCATGGGGGGTCTTGCCTTGCAAGCTTCTTGTCGGCGCGCGGTTGAGCAGATGTACCGCCGTCATTACCGCCTCCCCCCAGAATTTGGCCGGCATGGACCTCTGCTTCAGAAGCGCGCGCGCGGTCGCCACGACCGTCTGATTGCGCCGTTCCACAACACCGTTTTGCTGCGGTGAGTGTGGTGCAGAGTAGTGCCGCTTGACTCCTTCGGCGGCGAAGTACTGCGCCAGCTCGCCGACGGTGAACTCTCCTCCATTGTCGGTCCGCAGTACCTTGAGCTCACGGCCGGTTTCCTTCTCTGCTTCGGCCTTCACCCACTTCACGGCATCCGCAGCAGCATCCTTGGTCGGCAGAAGCACCGCCCACATGAAGCGGGTGGCGTCGTCCACCATCAGCAAGAAGTAGCGGCGCCCTCCTGGCGTCGCCGGCGTCACCGGCCCACATAGGTCGCCGTGGACGAGGTCCAAGGGCGCCTGCGCGCGGTACTGCGCCTGCTGCGGAAATGGCTTGCGGCGGAGCTTGGTAGTGACGCAGGTGTCGCAGACTTGCTCCGCATGCTTGATCACCGGCATCCCCCTCACCATCTCCTTCTTGCCGAGCTGGTGCAGCGCCTCGAAGCTGAGATGCCCGTAGCGCTCATGCCACCTCCATGACTCGTCCTCTTTTGTGGCGGCAAGACATACCGGCCGCGTGGCCTCCAAGTGCAGGACGTACAGCCGACTGGGCCCGCGATGTACCTTGGCGAGAAGACGACTACGCCGGTCCCAGATGCGGAGCACTCCATGATCAATCTCCACCCTGGAGCCTCCTTCGTCGAGCTGCCCCAAACTCATGATCGAGTTCCGGAGCGCTGGGATGTAGAAGACGCCGTGGAGGACGCGCTGATCTCCGTTTTTGGCCTGGAAGACGATGGAGCCGGTCCCCTTGATTTCCACTCGAGACGAGTCGCCGAAACGCACCGTGCCGCGCGCCGTGGTGTCGAGCTCGGCGAAGAGCTCCCGGCGGCCGGTCATGTGATGCGTGGCCCCGCTGTCGAGGTACCATCCGTCGAGCGCCTCCTCGTTGGCGCTGGTGTTGAGGAAGACACGCGCGCGCGGCTCGTTGATGTCGAGGGAGACCGTGGCCTTGGAGCAGACGGCTTCGTCCTTCTCGTCAAGCTTGAGGAAGCCGTGGGCGAAAAACAGAGCACCATCATCGTCCTCTTCTGCGACGTGAGCAGCACCGCCACGCCCTCCACCGCGCCTTCCACCTCGATCACCTCCAACACGGTTGCCTCCTCCGCGTTGGTTGCCACCGCCACCACCGCGGTCACCACCACCACGGCGCGGCTGGCGGCAGTCGCGCGCCCAGTGGCCGCGATCACCACAGTTGAGGCAGGTGTCGTCGTTTACCCCGCGATCGTCGCCACCGCGATTTCCCTTCCCGCGCTGCTTCTTGCCGCCGCGTGGACGACGTCGTGGTTCCTTGCCCGACGCGGAAACGGCAGCCTCCTCCTTCTCCTTGGCACGCCACTGCTCCCTTGTCAGCAGCAGTCCACCGATGGCGGCCGGTTCCGCGTCCAACGCCTCCATGTCGTCCACCGTCTTCAAGCGTCCAGACACCTCCTCGATGGTGAGGTCCTGGAAGTCCAGAAGCGTCTCGATGGCGATCCGGAGCTGAGCGTACTTTGGCGGCACGGCGCGCAGGAGTCTCTCCACCGCGCGCTCTTCATCGATGTCGTTGTCGCCGTGGAGAAGAAGCTGCTGCTTCAGGGCCATCAAGCGAAGGGTGAAGTCCTCGATCTGCTCTCCTGGACGAAAGGCGAGCTTCTCCCAGTCGCTGCGGAGTCGCTGGAGCGTGGCGCGGCGCACTCGATCGACTACGATCCGCGCGGCGGCGATGGAGTCCCAGGCCTCCTTAGCCGATCCCTTCTCGGACAGCGGCATCTGCATCTCCTGTGGCACGGCGGCGATGATCGCCTCCACCGTGCGCCTGTCCTCATGGTATGGCAGGTCCTGGTACTCGATCGCATCCCAGAGTTGCCGCGCCTGGAGCTTCAGCTTCATGATCGAAGCCCACTCATGGTAATTTGTCTTGTTGAGCATCGGCCAGGTGGAACTTGCGCCAGAGTCCTTGTACACGGTCTGGATCACCGGCGAGCGGCCCCTGGCCCGTCCGCGGCGGCGATCCTGATCCCGATCGGGCGACCGCGTCTGCCTGCGCTCGCGCTCCGGACTCCTCCGCGGAAACGGGCGGCGATCACGCGGCGGATCCTCCTCCACCAACTCTCGACGCAGAGCCGCGGCCGTGGCGGCTGCGTTCCGAGCTGCTGCTGCTGCGGCCTCCGCGGCCTGCTGCGCCCGGTGCTCGGCGGCGGCGGCGGCTGCTGCTGCTGCTCTCTCTGCGGAGGTGGCCATGCTCTTCCCTATCTCTCAACCGGCTCCGATACCAATTGTTGGCTGCCAGAGGGCAGCTTGGCCAACAGGCCGCTTGGATTGTATTGCAAAAATGACTTAGAGATACAAAGATGCTAACCACTGCATATATAGGCAAGTGGTGTACCTACTCCTTAGCATATTCTAACTGCATAAAGCAGATGCTATGATTCCTACTTGGTTGCCAAGGCACCATGATCAACTTGGTTGCCAAGGAAACACATTACAGAGAATAGTAAATATCTATAGCAGGTAACATGAAAAAACAAGAACACTAGGCTAACTACTGACATCTAGTGCAGCCGAATGGATATGGAGATGGTGGCACTTCTGTAATTTTTTCAGCAAAACAAAGCCAAGGTGTTGGCTCCCTGAATTGGTGCGAAACCACCCGATCAGCGTTTTGGCCACCACGGAAGGAAAAGCAGAACATTTCCGCTCCGATTCCAGTGGCAGTATTCCCGTTTGGAGCCGTTTCTTCTGATTCTGATGAGAAATGGAACTGAACGGCCCCTAAGTTCAAATAGTGGAATTTTAAAAATAGTCAAAATTTACAGCATATACCAATACTAATATCATGTTTTCTTAAAATAAATATAAGTTTTTCATTAATTATTACATTTAATGACATAAAATCACAAAGAAACATATAAATGATGAAGATATAAAGAAGACACATGGAGACAAATTTTCATTAAGTTTTTATATCAATTGAAAAGGATATCATCAATCATCCCATCTTCTTTATCATGGTCCAAATCACTATCTTATTATTTTGATTACCATTGGAATCATCCACAATGTCACTTGAACCATCCACATAGCGAATAGCAGCCTAACAACAGTAATAGCGGCTTGCAATAGCGGCCACTAAGTTCCAACACACTGTCTTTGGTCCACTACCTTGTAGCGGTAGAGGGCTGCTACCGCTATAGTGGACACTGTTGCGGGTGCTACCAATGCTATTTAGTACTATGCTTACAGGTGGGCCATGGGCTAACTTGCTTTGACAGAGTCTAATAGTAAGGGAGGTGGAGGGGATGGTGTACCATGAGTCATCATTTTAGTCCTTTTACAGCAGTAAAAGTTTGTTTCTAGGAACCCTGAATTTTTGTTCCTTCCCAAGAAAAGTTTCAACCTAACTGCATATAATCCATTGACAAGTAGAAATTTGTTTCAAGCAGGTTGACCAAGCTTACCAAGTCTTTGAAGATATGAAACAAAACAACTGTGATCCAGATGCATACACATACACTATACTAATTAGAATGTCTGGAAAGGCTGGGAAGACCACTAAATTTGTCTCATTTTTGGAGGAAATGGTGTCCAAAGGATGTGTTCTTAATCTGATTGCTTATAATACTGTTATTGAGGCTCTTGGTAAGAACAAGATGGTTGACAAGGCGATTTTTATGCTTTCTAAAATGATTGAGAGTGACTGCCAGCCCAATCAATTCACATATAGCATTATGCTGGATGTTTTATCAACAGGGAGACAACTCCACAGGCTGAGTGAGATTCTAGATATCTGTATTGGACATCTGAATAGGTCAGTTTATTCATATTTGGTCAAGGCACTCTGCAAATCTGGGCATGCAAGTGAGGCTCATAGTGTATTCTGTCGTATGTGGAGTTCCCATGAAAAAGGAGACCGGGATGCTTTTGTATCAATGCTTGAGGCACTATGCAATGCAGAAAAGACAGCAGAAGCTATTGATCTACTGCATATGATGCCTGAAAAGGGGATTACTACAGATGTTGGAATGTATAATATGATCTTTTCTGCTCTTGGGAAGCTGAAGCAGGTGTCTTTCATGAGCAGTCTTTATGATAAGATGAAAGCCAATGGGGTTGTTCCTGATGTTTTCACGTACAATATTATGATTTCAAGTTTTGGTAGGGTTGGCTTAGTTGACAAGGCATCTGAACTTTTTGAGGAAATGGAGGATGGCAGTTGCAAGCCTGATGTCATCACCTACAATTCTATGATAAATTTCCTTGGAAAAAATGGAGA
The DNA here is from genome assembly GCF_019320115.1 of Miscanthus floridulus. Lineage (NCBI taxonomy): Eukaryota > Viridiplantae > Streptophyta > Magnoliopsida > Poales > Poaceae > Miscanthus > Miscanthus floridulus. The sequence continues at coordinate 31,629,235 of NC_089587.1, read as the reverse complement.
TCTCGATGAAGCCCACATGCTTTTCAAAGATATGCAAGAGAAAGGATATGATCCTGATGTCTTCACTTACAGCATATTAATTGAGTGCTTTGGGAAATCCAATAAGGTTGATATGGCATGCAGCTTGTTTGATGAGATGATTGCACAGGGATGTGTTCCTAATATTGTAACCTATAACATTTTATTAGACTGTTTGGAGAGACGTGGGAAGACAACAGAAGCTCATAAATTTTATGAAACTCTGAAGCAACAGGGATTGACTCCTGACTCGATAACTTACTCAATACTTGAGAGATTGGAAAGTAGATCTCAACGAACTGTAAGAATACGTAAACCAAGTCGGAATACAGGTTGGGTTATAAGTCCAGTATGATAACCTACCCTGGTTCTTTCGGTTGCATACCTCCAGTGTAGTGGAGCTGAGGACAAACAGTCTGTATGCAAACTTGCAAATGTATTGCAGGTCAATAATGTCAACAAATGATTGCTCAATTACCGTGAAAACAATCTAGTAGTCCTGACTCATCAGAATGATAAGTATAAATAGTATTGCATGGCTGTCGATATCTCGGTTCTGAACAATTTGTGGACGATGGACATCTTGAGAAGAGGTAAAAACATCTCTACTTTGTCATCTTATTAGAAGACTGTTTTCAAGATGTGAGGATCTATCTTGTAAAGTTCAGAGTTAGTACCTAGATTCATAGTTATTAAAACCAGATCGGGCCAGCAGTTTAGCTGGGAAAAAAATGGAACCAGAGATCCAGTTCATTCTCGCCTCAGTTTTGGTCTTTGGATCATTTTTATATGCATCTAAAAAACTAAGACTGGTGGGTCATAGATGGAAGGTTGTGTACTTGTGTGCACTGCGGAAGGGAATTATGAAGAAGACACGTGCCATTTTTTTCTCTTTTGTGCAACATCGCTGTAGCCTTGGCAGTTCCTTTTCTTCTGTGATCTGTGAATGTATGTGGGAGAGAATGCCTGAACTGTTCCTGTTCAGATGAAACATAACTTTCTCCTTGAATCTGCCAACAACAAGCTTTAGCATAGCTAAGTATTTTTTTCTTAAATCTTTTGATGTATACAATTATACATTAGCCTAGGAAAAATTTATCCTTGAATAGTGGAAAGGAGCTGTCATCAGCAAGCATTTTCATGACACTGTTCTATTTGCTTTCATATGATTTGATGTAAAGTCAGGTGTTATGAGAAATGACTTCGCCCTCGGTGCACTACTTGTTCAACTACCTAGCATGGCAGTATCCATCAATTTTATGAGGTGCTGCTGTCTATGTCACCAATGAGGTGGTGATCTGGAGTAATCAAATCATATTCCTTTGAAAGAAATTTTAGTTTGTAAAAACAATTTGTGAACCTCGTAATTCATTGTATCCTTGTATTATCACAAGTTGTGAAGAATTTTCTAGTCCAATAGGATAAGATATGGATGAATTTTCTGTGGTTATGATCTGTTGCTGTCAGTGTTTAGGAGCAACACTAGAACATTAGAATATGCTTCAAATTGTTAGACAATCTGGACATCTAGAACCATGTGAAGTGGAGTATTTTTCTTTTATTTTAACCAGTTCCTATTCTTATAATGTTTGCTACTTAGCTGAAAAGGTAGAATGGCTATCATAGTTCATCTCCGTGTCATTTCTCTAGAAGCTAAACCTATGTTATTTTTCTTGCATCAATTCAATGCTTTATTGTATCGTACTAATATAATCTGGAATCAAGGCTACCAAATTAAATGAAGTGGTCATTATTTTGTTGAAAAGAAAGGTAACTATGGTTTGTATTCATGGTTTTGTGGGCTAGATAGAGTGACAGGACCAGTTGTGGAGCCAAGCACCTGGCGTCCCTGGCTCTAGCCCTTGTCCAAGGCCCCCAAAACAATGAAAATCCACTCAAAACACATCAGAGTATCAATTGTTCAAAGGACATGTCCTTGTATTAGCACAGGATTAGTCCCGGGCCTAGTCTATTTCTGGTTCCGCCCCTGGACAGGGTATAAATCTATATCCCCATTCACCATCAGTAAGTTGGAAATTGATAATTGAACAATTTGATCCTCTTGCTTAATTATTTACAAGACGTACAGAGACAAGATTAAGGACCGCCAATATACTTTACTCTTTATAATGTGAAGCTGAAATAAAGTGGCATTGTTGCAACTGCTTGCATCACATAGATTATGAAATTGTGTGGGAACACATGCTTGGTATGCCTTGAAGAACATTCTCAAATCTGAACACTGTACTAGAAAAGTAAATATTGAATGCATGTCAGTATAAATGATGGTTTATATGCTACTCCAAAAACCAAGTTGCAAAAATCATAAAGCTATGTTATTACTAGTTGAACAGCGTATGGTCGCAAACCGCCCTCAAATTGCTTCGATTTTGCACTTCTCACTTTCCAGAAGAGTATAGAAGCACTAGTTGAGAAATAGCCTGATTTGTTGAAGCTCCAAACTTCTGTGCTATCCACATGCTTATGAAACGTTGATAGGTTCTGCATCCACCGGTTCCAAGTTGATTAACTGCCATTTATGGTCATAAATCCTCTAATTTGTGTCTAGCTAGACATAAGCTGCCGGTTGAAGGAGTCCCAGCCATTAGAAGTTACCAAATGGCTGTCCTTTATAGACATAAGCTGCCAGACATACTCATACCGACCTACTCTTGGTACAAATTTGTCTTCTCTCAATCCAAGACATTGAACGACATTCTGTGTATAGATTTATATCCTGGTTTTGCAGAATTTAGATGTATCAAGTTTTGAATTTTGAGCCATATGTTAAAAATTAAGAAGTACGGATTTATATTGAGCTTTGATATGAAAGGTTGAATGTGAATTTATAGATATAAATTTTATTTCAAAAAAATTAAGTCGAATTTATTGTTCTGAATTCAGATTGATGTTTAACACTTAAACTAAAATTTAAAATTTATAGTTACAAGATTGTTTTCAGTGTCAAATCGATTAAAATTTTACATACATTACATGTTCTATGATAATTATAACTGAAATATTCTAGTTTGAAAATTGGAGTCCATCATTCAAGAATGTTTAGATTGATCCATTTTGCAGTTTTTTATATTTGTAGAACTTGCCTATGATGTTTACTTTTACAGATACTTGGAAGTAAAAAAATCTTAATTTTACTCTCATAAATTACACTCCTATTTGAATTATTTTTGGAATTTATGCATTTATAGTTGTGTGTTACTATTTTTCTCGAATACGCAGGAGATCTGCGTATCATTGCATTATAGAGAGAAAAAGGATCGGCCCCTTACAAACACCACCACCTCACTCCTGGCCGGGATAGATTTGTATTTTCTATTTTGATTGTTTGCGATCCAATAGGAGCTTTTGTATAGAAAGTTGGAGACTTGGAGATGATTCCATTTAGGAGGCAAATGTGGCGTCTTTTCAGGAACTCCCTCTTGACAAGGCTATGTGCTGGTTCAAATGGGGTTCATAACCATAGATAGATGCATTTTTCTTCTTTTTTATATATAAAATAGTGCAAAGCCCACTTAAAAAATGTAGATGCCTTATCAAATATTCTGTGACTAATTCAATCTTCCATGCTCTTTAAGAGACACAGGCCTCTTTGTGTTGCCAATTCTTTTGAACTTCAAGTTTAGTGAGTGATAAAAAATAGCATTTTCTGTGTGCACCCCTTAGCATATTTAAGGTGCTATCTTTCTTTGGTTTGCCCAAAGACTTCAGATGCAAAACAATTTGATTTTTGCAGGCCTGTAGCAAGTGGCAATGCACCAATTCTATGCTAAATCTTCTGTTTGGGGATGTGTCGGGGGAGGAGGGGAACCTTGTGCTATAGGAGAAAGTAGAAGCAACAACAGTTTATGATGGCTTTCATGCACATAACCTCTGTGTTTTCTTACTTGTTCGTCATTGCAAACAACTAGTTCATTATTGTATATAATGACCCTTTCTCATGCAATATATTGCCGCAGTTTACAAACTAATTTCTATCTGGATCCCATACTTTTCCCCTACAATATTGTACTTTTGACAACTTCAGCAGTTAGATGGCCCTGCTTGAAATCTTCAATATTTGGAACAGCTCCATGTTTCTTTGGAAATTTATTGCCGAAGGGTGTTCATGTGGCTGTTCCCATGACACTGTTGCTTGGGGTTATTGATGTGCTGTGGATGCCTTCAAAGATGAATATGGTGCAGTTGTGGTTAACCCTAATTCTCTTACCAAATAGGCAAATACATCAAATGCATTTGCTGCATCACTCCAGTCCTTGCTGTCTTACTGGAGTCAACAGCTAATGTGTGCAAACATCAATTAAATAAATGGATATATAAAGATATTGATGGGTTTCATACTTCAACAAAAAAGTGGGGTCTAGTTGAAGATACTGGAAGATCAAGATGATCTAGTTCCTATACCAATAAAGGCAAGTCGTACTGTTATACTTTTGCGAGGAAAAACGCCCCTTTGATTATTGTTCCAGTTATTTTTGTATGAAAATGCTACCTTCAATCTCATTTCTTTCCCTGGGTGGTTATATGTTCATTGTTGATTCAACATTTTAAAATCTCTTGATTTTGTAACTTATGTTAGACATATATGCTATCTGCCTTTCAAGCTTATGGAAACAGAATGCTTACAACTTAAGCTTCAGAAATCATATCAGGTGCCACTAACCTTAGATTAATTTGCTTCAGGCGGGGTCATTTATCAACATGCAGAACAAGGTTGTGATGTGAACTTTCTTGCTTCCAAAACGCCCTACTGCTTCGCCTTACATGCATTGCATCAAATTGGCGTTTGAGGATTTATCATGAGTGACAAAAGAGAGGTTAACAATTTCTAGGTTGTACTTATTTCCTTAGTAATATTACTTTCTGAATAAGATTATAACTCTTTATGCACTTTGTGGTTGTATTACATGCTTTTTCCGATTTAGGTGCTTGTCCTTAAAGGGGCAAAAGGGCAGACCCAGTGCCGGAGCCTCCCACATGAGTGAGTTATGGGGAAGGGATAAACCGAGACAAGCCTTTCCCCCGCAAAATCTGCGGAGAGGAAGGAAAGGAAATGCCGTTACACTGTTCAGGCATTTGGAAGATTCCTACTGGTTTTGTCAATAAGGATCCAATCATCAACACGCAAATAAAAGAACTGACTGATAAGGCAACAACCATCATAGGTTATACTCCCTCCATTCTAAACTGTAAGTCGTTTTGGCTTTTTTAGTTACATAGCTTATGCTATGCACCTAGATATATGATATGTCTAATACAATTTGGAACAGAAGATGTACTTGCTTAGTTTCTAAAATGTTGCTTTTTGTTAATATATTTTAGTTGTTTTTTTACTATCCCTATATTTGTTTTCTGCCATTCAGCCTGAACACTTGTTTGCTGGACCATAAGAGAAGAAACTGGGTATATTTTGCAAAATCTACTTATGTTGGCTTATTTCAGGGTGCTATGGAGTTTGGTCCATGGTAGCGAATTTGGAAATCCTGAGCATCGGGCAAATGTCACTTTTTCATGTGGCTCATTGCCTCGCTCGACGTGGTCAGCACCTCACACTCTACTTGCTTTGTGATGAAGAAGGTTAAACACTTGACCATCTGCTGGTTAATTGCATGTTTGCCCAGCAATTCTGGTTCGTACTATTTAAAATTGGTTTGCAGTCATTGTCTCCTCAGCCTGATGATTTATCATTTGATGAGTGATGGACAAGAAAAAGTGATGCCATAGACTGTCAAGTCCGGCAAGGTCTCAGTTCCATAATCATACTAGGGGTATGGTCACCATGGAATCTTTGCAATTGATGTGTTTTCGTTGGAGCCGCACCAAACCTGGTAAACAATCATCTGTTGGCCAGCGAGGAGATGATGTTATGGGGCTTAGCAGGGCTAATTTCCTCACAGATGGGTGGTTAGTCTGGTCCGGTAGTTATTTTCCTGGCACATGCGCGAATGTAATCTCTGAAACCAAAAGGGTATGGGCCTATGGGGGTGTGTGTTGTAAGGGCTCTTTTACCCTTTTTTGTTCTTCGCATTAGTACTGTATAAAGATACATAGTTCTTCTGCGTGTTTGTGAAAAAAAGAGAAGAGGCTCAGGTAATTGCATTATTCTCCTCTATGGTTTGACTTGTTCCACTGACTGGTTCAGTCAGTAATAAAAAGAAGCAGCGGCAGCGCTGTGGCCGCTAAAGTAGCAGCATTGGCCGTTAACCATTCCACTGAAAATTCCTTTGCACTCCAGGTCACTTTTTAGAACGGTAATGCTCCTGTTCGTCGTCTGGACCGACGGACGGACCTTGCCCGAGTTGCCGGCTTGCGGAAAGGACCCCGTCTGCGACGCCTCTGTCCGCATCGCAAGCTCGCTCTGTGACGTTTGCACGCTACGCGTCCCTGTTCGCGGGACAGATCCTGACCTCCCCCGCGTACCCCCGCTCGTGGGACGGATCCTGGCCTCCCCCACGCACCTCTGCTCGTGGGACGGATCTCGCCCTCCCCCGCACCGCCCTTGCCCGTACTCGTGCCTCTCATTGGGCAGTGCTCCATCCACCTGGCGTGGCCTCTGCCATGCTTCGTGCTACCGACGACCTCCACACTGGCGACCTCCACGCCATTATGTAGCATCGAGCTCCATGCCGACGTCAAGCTCTGCATCGACGAGCCTCCATTTTCGTCCAAGCAGCAAGTAGATGTTGCACTTGAAAGCACAAGTTGTAAGCGTCTCTTTCAAGTGTTTTAGATGTTTCAGAGGCATGTTACAAGCGTTTCATATGAATGTTGCAAAAGTATATCAAAATATTGCATATGTTGCAATGGTTGCACATCGTATGTTGTAAGCTTTTGTTCTCAATGTTTCATTTGTTTTTTCAGACGTATGTTGCAAGTGTGTTTATCTAGATGTTGCATATGTTTTACACATATGTTTGCAAGTATTTTATCTTGATGTTGCGTATGTTTTTGCAATAGTTTCAGGTGTTTTTGTAGTGTTTTGGTGCATGTTTTAAGTATTTCATATGCCTTCGGACGAATTTTGCAGGTGTAGTATTTGAATGTTTCAAAAGTAGATCGGGTGTTGTATCTCCTTCCTAGCCTTCTGCTGCCTCGTCTCAGTGTCTCCTCCCGGCGTCGTCTAGGCATCCGTCACCTCCTCCCTCTCTTCTCGATGCTGGTGACGTTCGAGACGGCGCGAACCTCACGTGGGCATGCGAAACGGTGCGAAAAATAACTGTAGGTGTAGACGTCCGAATACCCTGTCCGTTTGGGCACAAGCCTGTTTTTAGAATTATGATATAATGTTTCTTTGCACACTCAAAGCCACTGTCGATTCACATCACAAAGGCTACAATGGTACTCGTCAAGATCCGGATGCTTTTCAGATTGAAAAAGATGGTTATGTTTGTCTTTTCACTGTTAGAAGAAACGAACACTTTTGGGTTTTTCTTTTGTAGTGTGGATGCCTGTAGATGAATTTCTCAGCCAGCCGTTCCATCAAGAGTATGAAATGGTCAAAGCGGTGGTGAAGCACCTGGACACGTGGCAGCGGTGGCCGTCCACTGCTTCAATAGAAGCAATCTTCCCCATAAGGGACATGTTTGGTAAAAATAAATCAAATACAGTAATTTGCAAGAAGTCGCCATGGTCTAGTCAACTGTATCAGTTGTCGAACAGTGTATGTATGTCATACGTGGGCACTGACGCTAAGGGTGGAGGTATTCATGTACTCCCTCTGATGTAAATTATAAATCGTTTTGACTTTTTTACATAGAGCTTAGTATATATATCTAGATATATATTATATCTAACTGCATAGTAAAATGAATATACTAAAAAAAATCTAAGCGATTTATAATTTAGAGTGGAATGAGTAAGATGTATCGATCAAATAATAATATTGCAAATTTACAATGCAGAGCTACGTTCTCATCACTCTAATCAATATGCACTAAGACTTAAGGCACTAATCATGCCATGATAATTGCTAATTAGAATTTGCTAGGACTACATTGCCAAAAAAAAAAAAAAGAGCATGACACCGATCCCAGTCCAATCATTTTTTGGAGACTTTTATTAGTTATTAGTTCCCCCTTCCCCAATTCGTTTTCTATCGACTGATAGAAATAGCAGGGTTTAAGTAAGTGACAATAATTGGGGAAGAGTAGTAGTTGGCCAGCGGCCAGCCGCCAGCCAGTGGCTGCCTTTGCCTTAAGCTTGCCGCTGTCAGGCTCACGTGCCCTAGAAATGTCACGGCTTCTCCTCCTCCCTTTGGACAGCCTCCGTATGCACGTGTGCATCTGCTGTTTTCCTCAAAGTACATCACCTGTGTCCTAGTAGTTCGTACCAAAGCTCCCGTGCATACCCTTGCATTTGTTCAATTGTTCATATTACCGTATGGATTAAAAAAACAGTTGTTTCCATATAGTGGTCCTTAAATTGTCATATACGAATTTTTTACGAGACCCGGGTACAGATGCAGATCCTCATATGCACGAGCGCACACTTACCCCAATGAACATACGCACGCACACCCTACTTCTATGAGCACATCCGAAAAACTGAGTTGGCATAACACGATAAAATACTCCATATGTTTCCAAATTATAGCTGTTTTAGCTTTATTCTAAGTCAAACTTTTCTAGTTTTGATTAAATTTATTATAAAAAAATACATAAATATCTATAACGTCAAACAAGATTCACCAGATAATAAACTATAAAATATGTTGTACTTTATAGTGCATACCTCTGATGATTATAATGTTAAAATATTATTTATAACTTGACTAAACTTAGATAGCGCAGGTTATACCTACAAAATAAAAAACGGAGGGTGTATTTTAATTAGGGGTTATTTGGATCCTTTTATTTGGAGAAATTGAAATCTACTTAATAAATTAGGCTATTTTGTTTGGAATTTGACATTCCACTTTCCAAAGTTCAAATATAAGTCTATCTCAAATTCATATAGTGGGAGGAATTTAATTCTATAGATCATCTACTTTGCAACTTATAATACGCTCTTTAACTCGCCCCCCTACGGTAGAAATACAACACATAAATATTTCTCTCGTATAGCCAATAATAATATACAAATATAATTCATATACAGCCATATTAGCTTAGTTAATATGTGTCTAAATTATTATTATTAAAATGAATTCTAAGAATCCAAAAGGGGTCTTCGATTATTGTTTATCTTGCGACCAAGCAAAACGAGTTGAGTGCTTTTTTTAGCAGTGAACAGTGATGGTCAACTGTGTCGCATCATACTTCCACTGCCAGTCACATGCATGCACAATGAGCCTGTAGGATTCCGTGAAATGTGGACTTTCCCCAGCCTTCGCTCCCGTGCATCGCATCTCTATCAAACACTTGCCCCTTTATTCCCATCCTCACGTTATATCTTCTGAAGCCTGAAAGACAAAGGTTTTATAGGTTGTATCTTCTATTTTGGTCCTGTTTGAAACAGTTGATATTCTCAGTAAAGTAATCCGTACGAATTTCACACCGCAAACAAAAAGGAAGTGCTCCTAAGCACATTATTTCCCACCCATGACCCTTTTCGATAATTATTATATATATATATATATATATATATATATATATATGGCAACATATATATATATATATATGGCAACATATCAGGTGCAAACCAACCAACCTGTGTAAACTTGAAAACTATCAATCAGGACCACTAGATGCTGATCCAATGGATGAGGTGAGGGGCTTCAGCGCAAAAAAAAAAGGGAAAACGGTGTTTTTGCCCCTGTCCGGAAGCTCAATTGTGATTTTGCCCTTATTTTTTCAACTTTGTGATTTTACCCCTGTTATTTTGAAACGAAGGAGCCGTTTGCCCCTGATTTGGATGTCCGTTAATTAGGGGGCTGATTAAACGATTTAAAAAAAATAAAACACATAAAATCAAATGCGAAATGACTTAAATGCCCTTCCTCATCGTTCTTATCTGCTCGTTCTCTTCGCTGCTATCTGCTCGCGACAGCGAGTCCGGGTGGCAACGGCGGCGTCCCTGGCTTCTCTTCCCCGACGCAGACAGGTGAGGCCTCCCCGGCGCGGGATCTGGCGAAGCCCCTCCCCAGCGTGGATCTGGCGAAGCCCCTCCCGACGCAGGCAGGCGAGCCCCTCCCGGCGCGGATCCGGTGCAGACAGAGAACGCCGCGAGGACGAGGCCGAGGAAGGGGAGTGGCTGCAGCATCCGCACGACGCAAGCGGCGGAGAGACGTCGGCTCTGACACGAGCCGTCGCCGCGGCGTGCGCGAACATGGACCCCTCCGCGCTGGTGGACGCGCTGTGCCTCAGCGGCAGGAGCTCCTTCCGCGCGTTCCTCCCGGCGCTGCTTCCTCCTCCGACTCCGACTCCGACCCCTCTCGGGTCTCGGCCCTCGCTCTCGTCGTTGCGTGCCGCGGCTTTAGCCGCCAATTGCCCCACAGTGCGGGTGGGATCCTCCGGCCTCAGATCTGCCTGATGCACGGCTGGTGCGCTTGAGGCTTTGCTGACATTGGGGGTGGTTTCCCGTTTCCTCAGCGCTAGGGGGCTTACTCGCTGCTGCGGCGGGGCGACCAGGTCCGGTGCGATGCGTTCCTCATTCCTCATCTTTCAATTCTAACTTGGTGTATATGACAGGTGTACTGAACTGTATTTTTCGTGTGCAGGGGAGCGTGGGTTCGCAGAGCGCGGTGGCGTCCAAATCCGGCCGACAAGACCGTAAGAACTTAATGTAAGTCCATATCCGTATCTGTGTGTTCGAAAATGATGCTTCAGGATGCATACAGAACAAACAATTCAATTGGTTCTTGTTTTCTGAGGAACCAGCAAATTGACTCCACCTTGGGTTATGTTTGATTTTGATATCTAGAGCTCAGACTTGATTAGGACTAATGTGGTTTTGCAACTTTTGCCATACTGGTATCCGAGGTGAGTTGGAAGTAGGGAGTATGAAAGCTGCATTGTCTGCAGCAAAATCTGGCATTCAACCTATAGCAGATAGCCAGATGCTTGTAGTAATGTAAGCGGCATCTAGCACTTTAGCAGATCAAAATCGCAGTATGGTTAAAATATGGCCTGTGTCCGGTTGTGTTGAAGTTGAAATGATCTCAGGTGTCAAATGGACGTCAATCAATTGTTGTCAAAAAGTATAAATATATGTAGATAGATGTATTCAAATATTCCTATCATGTGACCTAGAGGTTTCAATGTAAAAGTACAATGAGATAGAAATTCACCCATTCATCTCAATTCTCAAACCGCCAAATGGTGAGGATTGCAATTTCTGTAGGGTTTGGAGTCTGTTGGCATGATGATATTCCTGAACATTGTGTAGGTAGCTAGCCATAGCAAGAACTAGAAACTGGCATCATCGTGGAGAATCGTGAAAGGAGATGAGACATATATGGGATGTTGTTTCTTTCTAGAGATTCGATTACATGGCCAGTAAGGAAAGTCATTCCTATTATACCTGGGGATTACAGGTAATTTGATTCGTGGATCCTAATGTCATTCTAGCCTGTATTGTTAAATCACATAGGAAAGATCATAATTCATAACTGATTATATATACAGTGATCTGGAACTGAAGCCTGTTGGTACCTTGGAAGTCAAGCTTGTGCAGGCAAGAGATTTGACAAACAAAGATCTGATAGGAAAATCGGATCCTTTTGCCATTGTATATGTACGCCTATTACCAGACAAAATGAAGAGAAGTAAAACAATTGTAAGTTTAGTTGCTTGTTTGTGAGCTCTGTCTTTTGGGGTTATTTCTAATCGCTTTATTCAACTACTTTACAGAACAATGATCTGAACTCTATCTGGAATGAACACTTTGAGTTTACTGTTGAAGATGCTGATACTCAGAGTGTAACCGTGAAGATTTATGATGATGGCATTCAAGAATCTGAATTGATTGGCTGTGCTCAAGTCAGGCTGAAGGATCTACAACCAGGCAAATTGAAGGATGTCTAGCTAAAACTTGTAAAAGATCTAGAGATTCAAAGGGACAGGAAAGATCGGGGTCAGGTGAGCCTGATTTTCATGAAAGCAGCACTGCTCACTTTTCCTTTCCCTGACCCTAGAAAATAGTCTTATTTCTTTTTCTTTTTGAGGAACAAGCTTTACCATGCCTTGTTATCATCCATCGGGGGTGCTGTCATAGAGGTACATAATATTTTCCTCGTGGCATACATGATTAAAACAGGTGCACCTTGAGCTGCTCTACTGTCCATTTGACATGAAGGAAGAGGCACCAAATCCTTTCGGCTAAACAGGGGCAAAATCACAATTAGGCATAAAAACAAGGGGCAAAATCGCATGGGCATTCATGTCTTTTGTACAAAGTTTAACACCGTTAGGGGTGGATGACGGAGCAGGGGCAAACTGGTGCTTCGTGAATGGCACAGTAGGGGTAAATTCACAAAGTCAAAAAAATAGGGGCAAAATCACAATTTCGATACAAAACAAGGGTACAAACGCAAGAGCCCCAAAAAAAAAGGCTGGCGGGTGAGGGGCTTAAGCGCAAAAAAATCCCACCTCTCACCCCATCCATTGGATAAACATCTAGTGGTCTTGATGGGTAATTTTCAAGTTTGCACAGGTTAGTTAGTTTGCACCTGATACGTTGCCTATATATATATACACACACACATGCAAGTATATATATTTCGATTTCAATGTAGATGCAAACCAAACTTGCTTAGGGGAGGGGCGAGGAAAAGCTCCGGCCTCAACCAACATTATCTCCAAAGTTTATACTCCGTCCGTACCAGAAAATTAATGCTTTAATTTTGTTCTATAAGTAAAGCTATCTTAAGTTTAATGAAATCTATAGAAAAAATTATTAACATTTATGACACTAACAAACTATAATTTGAAAGTGTATTCCATGATGAGTCCAATGGCAATTATTTCAATATATAAATACGAATATTCTTTTGTATATATTTGGTCAAACTTTAGATAATCTGATTTTTGATAAAACTAAACCATTAAGTATATTAGGATAAATGTATTAGTATTTTACTCTATCCATCTCAAAATAACTTCACATCTCACTTTTCAAGTAGTCAAATAAGGGGCCTCTGTTGCTATACTCGGGAGGAGTGTGCATAGTCATGTCTCGGGCAGGCCTGGGCGTTCGGGTTACCTGATTTTTTTGTCGGGTAATTCAAAATTCGGGTAATGAAAATTGCTACCCCATATTCACCCCAAAATAACACTGCCCGAAATTTCAGAATTCGGATTCGGGTATACCCGATATACCCGAATTCACATAAAAGAGCAAACTGCACAAAACTTCTATAGCAATTTTATACATAACTTCAGCAGCGATTTGTATAAATTTCAACAACAATTTGTAGAGAATAATATATTAGATTAAGTCTACTTTTGGCCCCTCAATTGTAGGATTCATCTAATTTTAACCCTTAACTACAAAACCGTCTAGTGGTGATATCCCAACTGTCAAAACCGTTCACTTTTAGCACCTGGGCGCAGGTAAGGCTGTTTTGTCCTACGTGGAGCAGTTTTGACCATGCCCCGCTGGCATTGACCGCTACGCAGGCCCTCTTTCCTCCCGTTCCTGCGCGCGTGAAGGAGGCAGCGGAGGACGCAGTGCGGGAGTAGGGTGGCGCGCGCGAGTAGGTTATGGGCGGTGGCGCACGAGCAGCACAGCAACACGATGCTCGAGCAGGCTACCGTGGTGCGTGAGCAGGCGGCGACAACGGCTCGCGAGCAGGGCGGTGGCTCGCGAGCAAGTTGCGGCGACGGCGCCCGAGCAACACGGCAGCACGCGAGCTCGCCACGACAGAGCAGTCGTCTGCCGTCTGCCCTCTGCCGCTGCGACTGCGCCCACCGTGGACAGAGCAACCGCACGCGCCGCGACAATAATGCCGCCCGCGCTGAGCCTCCTCTATGCGCTCTGCTGCCCTTACACCTCTCCCTCACCCTCCGGTCACTTCAGTCGTCGCAACAGTAGAAATTGGGGGTTGAGCTCCACCGTACGGTAGAGTCTAATAAAATAGAGAGAATTTCTTATTTGGGCCTGATTGAAACTTGCTTTTCTTCCTTGGCCCTGGAACAAATTTTCTTACCTATTTGGCCTCATTTGAAGTTTTGATTTCTAATATAGCCTTAACTTACCCCTCAGAATGAAACGCAGACGTAAGACAAGAAAAGCGAACCTACGAGCATCAATTTTCGCGGTACACGTACAAGGCTCTGAGAAAGCAATGTAGTATTGCACGTAGCATTAGCAAACATACTCTTCTTTGATAGAATCCTAGGTGATAAGATCGCATTTATAAACGAGCCTGCAAAAACGCAGATCAGACGGTCCACCTCATAGTTTTGTATCATAGACGTGAATTTATCACCCATCGTTGGGGTGGCAATCTCAATGGTGAAATCACTTGATATCTGAAGTATGCAGCAGTGAGATTTACATACTTCCATTCATTACCACGGTTAGCTACATACATTTTCTGTTCTATGTTCAGTACACAGATAACAAAAATACAGCGTAGTTCATACAGCGCAGCAGCCACAGATCAATCCCAGTCAGCATCAAAGAACCCAGCATCCTTCATTTCAGAATAGTAGACATTCTCTAGGAGCATGTCTTCCTCCTACACATATAAAATTACTAGGCAGCCTGTCTCTCCATCTTGAATGATGCATGAAAATAATCAGGCCATAGACTCCAGTAAGCACAAGTTTGTGGAGAATCCATAAGCAACAAGTAAACTAGAGTATTAATCCGCTTTCCACTTGCAACATGATTTAACACATTGAAACAAGGAAAGGTGTGTCAGGTTAGGTTCTCTAATAAATTAACATTATGGACCAGATACACCAGTCAATTAACTTAGAATGTTGCTAAGAAAGCAAATACAACACAACATCGCAAAAAATTCTAGTTGAATTCCAAAAACTGCAACAACTAAGTAATGAAACCTAACACACATCACTTCTAAGAAAAGTTAGTTACTGTTCGCTATGCCTGAATTTTGGAGTAGATCATACCTTGAGCAATACATCAGCAGCAACTACAGCTCCAGAGATAACAAAGGTTCGTGCCAAAGATTCAAAACCACTGGCATCATTTCCTTGAAGTAGAAAGGCTATGAGACTGACTTCCAAGAATAACATTCCTGATTTTGTAGACAGTGATAGTACATTCCAAGAGAATGCCCTGTCAGGCATACATTTTGGATTCATAAGTCAGGATTGTTCATCTGATTTTCCTTTTGTAGTTCTGTATAGCAAGACCATATCAAATCTAAAAATGGATTAATCCACTTACATTAGTAGCAATACCAAGATGTGCACCACAAATCTAAGCCTAATAACCAGACCAATGTGAAATATTATTTGACATCAACACCCGCCATCAGGGATTTTAATTTTCCTTAACCCAGCTGAGCTTCCCACCTGTTCATCATTACCAGCTATAACATGACCCTAGGAGCTTGCTATTTCCTTTTTGAAAACCCACCAAGCCTTGCTATTGGCTCAACATTGAGACTCCCTGGCGAGTGACCAGCTCCTAGCCTACCCATCCTACCCATAGGATTCGATCACGATGTGGTCTTTAGTTATTTCATTATCGAGTTGAAACATCAAAAGACTACTTGAGTATAGCTAATGTTGACCAAAAGTTCACCTAATTCCCAATTTCCAGTCTTTTACCTACTTATTCTACTCAGCCATTGAACACTAGCAAAACATACAAACATTACTGATTATCATTCAAACCTGAAAATACAATTCAAAAGTGTCATGATCTGGTATAGATTTCTCACAGCTCAGTTTTACCAACAAGTTCATCTCTCATTAGCTCCACTTGCCCCTACTTTTCAAGAAGAAATTCCCCCTGCCTTTCACTAGTCATAACTTAAACTACACGCACAGCAAAGTACTTTTTTTAATGGAAAGCATTCCCCCTAATGATCATCAAATAACCAAATCAACAACCCAATCAAAGCACGGAGAGTTTCATAACCAGGCACACGGGACTTAGAGATAAGCAACACAAGGAACCAATCCGAACCTGCAGGAAGCACCAGAGGAGGTTGAGTACGGCGACGGCCGAGAGGAGCGCGTAGTACGTGACGATGACGACATGAGAGCGGCCATAGCTGAGCCTACAGAAGCTCCGCCACGCCTACCACGCCAGGAACCCATGAAGGCCAGCGACGGCAGCATCACCGCCAGGCTGTACAACACCCCGTGGCACTCCGACGCCCACCATAACGGCCCCAGCGACACCGCAGCATCGCCCGACGACTCGTTGGCCTCCGGCACCACCGCCAGCGCCATCCCGCCATCCACGAGCAGCGCCCGCATCATCGACACCGGCCCGAACACCGAGGAAAGGGGAAGGGGCGTGGGTGCGCGCTAGGGTTTGGGTCGGTGGAGGGATTCGGTTCGGGAGGTGGAATTGCACGGAGATCGATTTGCTCGATTGCCGAAAGATTCCACTGGCTTTGTGGTGGAGACTGGGAAAGCTGGAGGCCGCCGAGTGGGTCAAAAGCCAAGGAGGAGGAAGGTGGAACAGAGATCGCTCGGCCTGCCGCCCCGCCGCTGCCACCGATAGGGTTGAGAAGGGAGAGTGGGAGGGAGACGGGATAGATGGAGGAGATGACACGAAGGAGAGACATGCCTAACTCCTTGGGCCCTGTAGTATCCAGGGACATTTTTGTCAGTTTAATGAAAACCTAACAACTCAATCTGGATGAACTTGGACGGAGGTGACGGTAAGGTCAGATTAGAAATCAAAAGTTCAAGTGAGGCCAAATAGATAAGAAAATTTGTTTCAGTGCCAAGAAAGAAAGGTAAGTTTCAATCAGGGCCAAATAAGAAATTTTCTCAATAAAATATCACTAATAGACTCGCCGAGACTTGATATAGCTCGTGCTCACCTCGCCTGAACCTCTACCGTAGCCGTTCGACCGGTAAGGCGGCTGTGTCCGCCGCGGAGCACCGCCGATCTCACTGCCGCACGTGGCCAGCCTTTAACCAACACCCTCGGCCTCAACCGTAGGCACTGCTAGCACTAGAGTAAGACGTGGATGCTCCCACTCAATCTCTACCACTCCCTCACTGTCTAGGCTTGCCGGATTAGTCGCGCCCGCCATACCAGTTCACCGTCGGCATGGTCAGAGCGCTAGAGTTCGTCGTTTAACTTCTAACCGCCGCCCAGGGTTTCGTTTTGGTCCATATATGCTCGTAGACTCGTTAGCTTGGCCGGCGCATCGCTCTTTTGCTCGGCGTAACCGCGCCGTGCCGGTGGGCGCCACATCGACGAGCATGGGGGGCCAGGGGTCTCCTCAGCTCTCCCCTCCACGATCGTGGCCGCCGGGCTGCTAGCATGCGTGGTCAGCAGGCCACGCCCCGCCTCCTCGCCGGCAGGCCTCCTCCACCGCCATGGTTGTGCGTGTAGGTGTAGCAGCGGCTTGGCCACGCGCCTTCGCTGCCCTTGTCGGCGCTCTCCTCCCTCTCAAAATATGCGATAGCCTTCAAGCCTGCGGCTGGCTACCCCCGGCAGCCGAAGCCCACAGCCAGATCTTCCTGGCTGAGGCGCCTGTGTCTTGCAGCCCTACGTGGCTTCGTTGGGAAGGGAGGTGATGAGTGGGTGACTTGTGGGCCCCATATGTCACTGAGATGGAGGTTGGCATCCTACATGGTGGTTAAACCCGCTCCACGTAGGACAAAACAGCTCTGCCCGTGCCTAGGTGCTAAAAGTAAATGGTTTTGACAGTTGGGATATCACCGCTAGACAGTTTTGTAGTTGAGAGTTAAAATTAAACGAACCATATACTTGAGGGGCCAAAAGTGGACTTAATCCTAATATATTACAGTCACTTGTTCAAACAAAGAGAATCATATACTAATAAAATGATAAGTTCAAGTGCTCAACTGACAACACATCACAAACACAAAGACACAGACACATATTCGGATAGTCTGGGTAGTTCGTGTACCGGGAGATATTACCTGAATTACCCAAATTATTTTGGGTAATAAGAATTGCTGTACGAATTTAGGATCGGGTACCTCGAGTTCGGGTAATTCGGGTTCAGGTTTGGATAATTCGGGTACGGGTAATGGGCATCGGGTATTTTGCCCCGGCTTAGTCTCGTGGACACGGGTTTGGCTGAATGTCGTCAGCAAATATTGTGTCTCTAACATTGTCTATGATCTTGCACGGTTGTTTCAGTAAATTTAATCGATGTTTATGTACGTGGAAATTAGCGAACAACTTGAAACTATGAGGGCCATAACGTCATCTTGGCAAATATTCTACCGCCAAAAGTTACCATAGCAAAGGGTAAAATATATTTTCCAACCTCCAACTCGCACTGAAGTTCGATTTTCAACCTTCGACTATGAAACCGGGTAACAAACACCCTTCAACTGTCAAAACCAGACAAATTTGGTCATCGGTTGGTTTCAAAAGCGATTTTCTATTTTCTAATAATAATAAAAATTCGGTTCGATCTCTAAAAGGTCGTAATTGATTTATTTTGAATTATAAAAATATGAAACTAGTTTATGTTTTCTTCTAAAAATCCGGTGCTCAACCGAACAGCTCCTCCTCATGATTTGAGCAAATGGTCCCTCCGCCCGGCTGAACCTGAACGGACCAAATTAAACCCAAACAAGGCAGCCATAAAAGGTGAGACACCTCCTGACCGACCTCCCAACGTACAACAATCATCAATCAATCCTCCAGCCAGCCAGCCCGCTACAGTACCGAGAGAGAGAGGAGGAGGAGGAGGAGGAGCACTACTACTCCATTTGATGACACTGCTATAATACAATCGCAACCCACGGAGGGTCCAGAGAGAGAGAGACAGACTGAGAGCTCGCAACAGCAGCAGCCAGCAGCCGGCAGATGGGCATGGAGCCTCACATGGAGAGCGCGCTGCGTCAGGGTGGCCTGTCGGAGGCGGAGCAGCGGGAGCTGGAGCCCGTGGTGCGGGCGCACCACACGTTCCCGGGGCGCGCGCCGGGGACGTGCACGTCGCTGGTGACGCAGCGCGTGGACGCGCCGCTGGCCGCCGTGTGGCCCATCGTGCGCGGCTTCGCCACCCCGCAGCGGTACAAGCACTTCATCAAGTCGTGCGACCTCAGGGCCGGCGACGGCGCCACCGTGGGCAGCGTCCGCGAGGTCACCGTCGTGTCGGGCCTCCCGGCGTCCACCAGCACCGAGCGCCTCGAGATCCTCGACGACGACCGCCACATCCTCAGCTTCCGCGTCGTCGGGGGAGACCACCGCCTCCGCAACTACCGCTCCGTCACCTCCGTCACCGAGTTCCACCACGGGCCGGATGAGCCGCCGGCGGAGGGAGCGGGACGACCGTACTGCGTCGTCGTCGAGTCATACGTCGTCGACGTCCCTGAGGGGAACACGGAGGAGGACACGCGCATGTTCACCGATACCGTCGTCAAGCTCAACCTCCAGAAGCTCGCCGCCATCGCCACCTCGTCTTCGGCCTCCAATTCCTCCTCCTAGGCCTAGCTATATATAATCCATCCATCCGCGTTCAAGGCATGCCTGTTCGATTCGTTGCTTGTGTACTATTTACATGCACTACAAATGGCTGCATGGTGACGATCGATGCTTCTTGCTTGCTTCTCATTCTCGATCGTTTTCGTTTCTCTTTGGAACAAACAAGAAGCTAGAGAGAAAAATGTTGTCCAACAGTTTGCTACAAACGACCGTAATCAAATGGCGAAGCATTCTTCTTCTTCTTCTTTCTTGTTTGTTCATCTTAATTAATTCAGCCTCTTTTGTTGTTGCAAATCTGATGAATTGGTGACATCGAAAGGGGGTGCAAGTTGGTGTTATTTTATCCTTGGTTTTTTATTTCTTTGTAAATATATATACGTCGTCTCTGCTCTATCCTTATCCCTGCAGTGTCATAATACCGTCAGTCTATTTGGTTTTGTCAATAAAGTCGATCCGGGTAGCTGGTACCCATACTTTTAAGACATCTATTTCTTGTTTGATTCTTTTGTACTATAATACTCTTCAAGTTTATATATATATGACGAAGAAGAAAGAGCAAACTAGAAGGCATGCACTTAAATGTTCATGTTATGGCACCTTATTTAGATGTGTATAAATAATAAAGTGTGTTCATGTGCTTCAGCTGAGACTTTACCTTTCTTCTTCCCTAGCCTCAAGTCAAATGGATCATGTGATGCCTGGATTATCTAGGCAAAATTGCTACGGGTACAAAATGAGGGACTTCCGGGCAAGGGCCCTTCAGCCTTCACCTTCGTCGCCTCGATGCAAGAATTCATGGGCCTATTTGGAACACATGGATTTCATAAAAATCGTGCAAGAGTTTCACATGAATCAGTTTATTAATTTTACAGGAAAACGTAGGAACACAAAAAAAAATTCCACGTTCCAAATAGGCCAGGCTTGCCAATTGATGAAGCTCTCTACCGATCCTCATGGTTGTTGTTGGAGTGCTGCTTTCACCCTCTCCGGCCATGGCTCGCCGGCATCGCCGCTTTATGGCACCCCAAGTTCTTTTGCCACCCCAACATTGCTAATGTCGACAAAAATATATTACCTTCCTTCATCCAAAATAAACGATAAGAATATTTTATATAAGGAAAAGTAAAACTTTGGTCAACAAAGTGTTCAAATTTTGAACTTAAAACTTGCATCTATTAGATTTGGCTTAAAGTACCTCTGAAATGACATTGATTCTTTAGAAAATGAGAACATATCATAAGAGAAAATTAAGTCAAAATCTGTTTTGTATGACTTCTCTCTAATCAAAACACGCTTACCATTTAGGATGGGGTACATAGTTGTCAAATTAGAGAATCTAGAAATAAAAGTATGAATCATAGGTCTGCACATTATGTCCACGAAGCTTCCAAACATTTCAAAAAAAAAAGCAAGATATTTATGACAAGCATGTCCATGATCTACTTGTGATTGCTGCCCTGATCATATGAACAAAAGATACAACAATAGAAGTTATAGTGGTATACCTCAAAGTGGCCGGGACCAGTGTCGAAACATCGGTGGTGTCGTTCCTGTTAGTCAATATAATAGGTTGTTTGATGTAGCCGATCAAATGATCAATAGTTGATGCAGTGCAGAGAGGACACCATGTATGGAACGTCACCTAGAAGTAGTCATTCTCCTTCGCTGTGTACTGAATCACCAGGAACAGAAGTGTGCTGTGAACAGCAGACGTTGATATGGAGCGAGTAGTCATGCAATGGTGCGCTCTGCAAAAACCTACTCGTCCATAATACCTAAGGAAGTGCTGCAGATGGGCAACGGTTACAGAAGCCTGCTCTCCTAACGCATGTGTGTGCAGCTGTGGCGGGGAAAACTAGAAGCAACTGCAACAGAGAGAACGCAATGGTGTGCTAGGTGTTGATTGTGCGCGAGACAGAGAGGAGGCACCGGTCATGCCATGATGGTGTGTACCTTCGTAGTCCATTTATTTGGTATTATAGACGTCAATATATTTTTTTATAAATTTGTTCAAAACTAGAAAAAGTTTACTTAAAACAAAGTTAAAGTGACCTAAAAGTTGAGATGCTGGAGGGAGTAGATGAATGTACCAAAAGGCGAATGTATGGACCTTGTACTGAGCAGGGTCATACATTAAAAGGTCGAGAAATGAGATATGAAGATTGTAAGGTCCCATGAGAGCCCAAGAGGGAGGTTGAATTGGGTGCCTCTAATTTCAAACCATAATTCTAGGGATCAAATTAAAACACCAATAGAAAACCATAAATTATTTTAGCAAGATGTGCACTTAAGGTTCTAGTGTGCTCTAACTTACCCTTAACCCACAAAAAAGTTTTGCAGCCTGATCTATGGCTAATCTAGGAATGTAAAGGCTACACAAGCAAAACATAAGAGGAAGCGATAAATATGGTAACTAATAATCAAATGTTTCTCGCAAATCTCAGAAAACTCTTTTGAAAAAAAAAACTCCCCACTTCGATTAGACAGTAACCATTTGATTTTCCTCTCATGTTGATTTTCTATGTACTCTAGTTGATCTTTATGCAATGCTTCATCTTTTGAGTTTAATAAGTACACTAACAAATTCTAGTACAATTATCTATAAGTATCATGAAATATCTTTTACCACCTTTGATTAATACATGGAATGAACAAGTTTTAACAATGCCAGGTCCCTTGCCTCCGCAGCCTTGTGAGGATTGCACACACACATGTCATTTAGAACCTTTGACCAAATTAAATTTTGGGGATTATACTCATACTAGCTAACTGTGGCATACAACCAAAATTAATATGACGGAGCCACGAGTGCCAAATATTTGATTCATCACCGGTGCTTACATGATTCACAAGGGAGCTAGAAAAAATTAGTTTCTCTTGATTCACTTATTATCGCACAAAATCACCTTTCACCTATAGTTTATCTTAGATAATCCAAGATAACCAATTCTCTCAAAGAATCACTTTTCACATAGAATCAGAAACAGCAAGAGCTCTACCAAACACGTCCGAATATCAACGTGGTGAGCCAAGTCGGTACTTTGACTACAAACAAAAGCTAGTTAAATATTTTTGAAACTACTTTTCATGGTGAAACCAGTAACATCTATCCTATTTTACCAAATTATGCAGTTCTTTATATATTATTAACCAAAGTTAAGGCTCAACTGACATGAATTCTAAAGCAACATATACTTAACTTTCAATTGAGTGGAAGCGCCTACATATGTTAATATTGGACAAAATTGTTATAGACGTATCATACATAAAGGGTATCCGTCCTAGCATAACTTAATTGTTATTTAGATCTTCTCATAAGAAAAACATCATCAGCTGTTGAGAGTTTCCATTGCATGATTTCATTGCTTTCGTAATTCGCAAAATAATGCAACTACTTATATTTGTGTGCCCTTCACGAGAAAACCGGTGTGGTCACCTACTGATTTTCCAAATGTGTTGACGATCCTCATATATGTGGACACACAACAAAGAGAAGACCTCAAAACAATACTCCCTCCGTTCCTTAATATAAGTCATATAGATTTCTAAAGAAAATTCTAAAATATAGGTACGTATCAGCTCCCACACCGATTAGTTTGGAAACTTTTCCACCGTACATAGCACATGCCCCAACCAGTCCATTAGATTTAGGAAGCAATCTGATTGGGAGAGAGAAGATAGCCTGATTTTCTTTTTTTCCTCGGTCTCACATCCTTTCCTAAGCCGTGCGTTAATATTGGTGCTAAAAACTATATGGCTTATATTAAGAAACGGAGGGAGTAAAATAGAAGTACTGCGAATCCAAATCTAGCTTTGCAGGGCCTCCCTTCGACAAGTAATAAGCTTTTAACTAATATAACAAATAAAAAGTTGTTTAAATAATACCAATTGGAAGATTATTTATTGTTTCCAGTGCCTTTCAGATGGAAACTATGACCTAACAAATCATGTGTGTACATCCCAAAATAAGGGCCAAGTTGCAAAAAGCTGTGGCCAGCATTGCTTGGTAAGCGAAGCAACGCAACGTACTGCAGGCTGCGGCAGTGCCCCAGCAATTAATGGACGATGCAAAAGAAGACCTTGAAGAAAAATTAAAAATGGCGTTTTCCCCACGCAACACGGGACCCACCAGATGGTCAACTGCCACGACGACAACTGCTTATACAGTACGCATGAAAAGAGTACACATATTTAGATGTGTCAATTTCTTGATAATAGGGTTAAACAACAATATGATGCATCTAGAAACATGCAACTTGCGTTATAGTGAATTGTACGGTCATCACAAGACAAGTTATTATCCTTGCATAATGCAAAACACAAAGAAAAAAGGAGGCAAATGTTGCAGAATTATTTAATGGTTTCCTGCAGTCTAAGTTTGCTGAACTAATCCAAGCCAACAACATTTTGCCTTCATTATCTACATGTTGTTTTCGTGACGCTGTATGGTACTGACTTGTGCTGATATATAGCACATTATATTATACATACATATTTATATTTTTAGAGAAAAGGTCTCCTGCTTTTTATTTCAACACGAAACAAAGCTAACACCACCTGTTAATAAGTTCTTGGTATTTGAAGGTGCGTCCGTTAGATGAAGCACAACATACAGAGAGACATCCAGGCCGTCCAACCGAGCGAGTTCTTCCAGCTGACTTTAATTTGTCTATCTGGCCTAGCTGACAACTGGCTATAGAGCGGCCCTACTGGCTCAGGGCACCGCACGACACCGAGCATGGGGACGATAGCTGTCCCGGGATCTTTGGTTATTTCTGTTTTTGATTGGTTCAAAGTTCAAACTAGGTCAGGGTGAAATTTGTTGCTTTGGGTGTATTCTTCAAACTAGATTCTGACCGGTTCAAAGTGCATCTGGCTGAAACGAGTTGTTGCTAGTGTGGTGCCAACTGGATTCTCATTGGTTCTAACTAGTCTGGTTAGAGCATCTCCAAGAGTCTTTGTTAAACTCACTCTTTAAATCATTATTTAAAGAGTCATTTGAATAAAAATCTTTCTATAAATCTTTTCACCCTACAACAATTTTTTTATATCTTCTGCGCACTCTAGAGTGTCAACCCCACTTTCTATCTTTGGCTAGCGAGAGATTTGGAATAAAGGATAGAAATATTTGAATATCTAATTAAAGAAGCTATTGGAGGTTTCATCAAAAGCTCTATTCCTATCACTCAGGAAGGATATAAAAACACTCTAGGAGTTGCTCCTCGAACCGGTAGGTGTTGGGTCTGGTTCCAATTGGGTCCTTAGTGTTTAAAACTAGGTTCTTATTTGTTTGAATTGATTAGTGCTTGGTCTGGTTCAATGTCAATCATGACTGGTTGTGTCTGATTGGTTCAAACTTGGTTTGACTATTGTATCTAGGTCCATGATCAATGTCAAGGATTGATACTTTTCATGTTCTCGATACGTCGGGTACCTCTTTGGAACAATGGCTTGAAAGGGGCAACATGATCCAATATTCTTGAGGTCGATGAGTCGAATGAGGTTCATGATCACGGGATGTAAATTAGAAAAAAAAAAGAATTAAATAAAAAAAAGATAAAAGTTGTTGCTTAGCCAACAGAACCAGCTAGTCTGATTTGTTTAAAGTCCACCTAATTGTGGGTATGTTGTATATCCAGAAAAGAAAAATCAATCTAGCTCTAAAGCCCACCACAACTAAGGCCCAGCAACAGAGTAGCCCACATTGCAGCCGGCAGGCAGACACACACGTATGGACTGGAGAGAACGGAAGCGCCGCTGCCGCCGGAGAGAACAGAGAACTGCAGCGGCTGAAAGCTTTTTTCTTTCTTTCTTTTTTGTGCTGTGGAAACCAGAAAGGAGGATACCGTTGGAAAGTGACGTGTGAAACTAGCGCTGTCCCTTGCCCATTGCAACAAGTTGATAAAACCGACAATAATAATATAAATATGGTTGGTAACCGTCAGTGATTTTTGATTATGTAGTAGTTATAGTTATTAAACTTTAATATCTAATGTTTATATCTTGTGATTTTTTTGTCCGTGGGGAGCATAAATTGGTGGACTCACATACACGATTTAGTCTACGTTTATCGTATCGTATGCTTAACCAGGACCGTTGGCCCGTTGCCAAAAAAAACAACAATAGATACTAGACATGAATAAGATCATTATGTAATAAATATATTATATTTGTAGCTAGAGCACCTGAAGGAAAAGTGACGCTTTGAACAGGGTAATTTTTTTGCGTGTGTTTACCGTATCTAGTATTGACATGGTACCGAGAGATCAATAGAACTGTACGAAGCAAAGGTAAAATTTTGCATAGCTAATATTTACATGATTAATTAATAACAAAAATGATGAGACATCTCTTTGGAACGTTGACTATCACTATTATTCATCTAATTTTTACATGTCATTAGATGTATCGTGATATGGAGTAAGGCAGGGAGTGCCTTTCTTGCTGGAGTAGAAGTATTTCTTTGTAGCTTGGGTAGCTGAATGCCGGCATCGACTAACATGCTCCCTTGTGGACCACAAAAAATTGAGATGCATAGTCCAAAATTTGATATCTGCACTATGTAAGGTAGGCAGAGACTACACATTGTGAGAAATAGGATATCATACATAGAAATTAATTGTACAAAGTTAGTCAGGAAAATAAAGAGCCTATGTAGCAAACTGTCAATGTGATAGCAAAGAGAAGCAAAGGTGGAAAAAAGTTTTCATGATTTCAGTAAGAAACATGAACATGATGGGTTTCATAACACATCCATTAGGGCTAGTGGTCTGCAATCACGAGGCATGAAACAGAGAAGGGAAAACACAAGGGGGGAGATGAAAGGAAACAATAGCAGCGTTTTTCGGACAGGGCGGTGTGCAATAATAGCAGCAGGTTGAGCAGGTAGGAGGAATTGGGGCATCATACATCATTTTTCGAAAAAATGCTCCATGTATAACAAACAACATAGAACTGAATTAAACTAAAGAGAACACGGGGCATGTCTGACAGTGGCCTAGAAACCTTCATTTGTAAAAAAAAATGGTTTGGAAGGGAGGCGATGGTGGAAGCATATGATAAGAGACGTTGAAGGGGAAAAAAAGGATAAAAAGGCCAAAAATAGCTGCAGGCCATCCTTCAAATCTATAGGCCAGTATGGTATGAGTCATCTGCAGATTAACTGAAGTGGCGTGCTGTTGCTGGCATGTAGAAAGAACAGTTTATTGCGTTGACCATGTAGGATTACGTATGAAATTGGGCAGCAGGTAGTGTACGAAAAGGAGACATTTTGATGGTGCAGCGGTGCCTTATAATTCTACCCAGAGTACTTTTAGAACGCAGTAAAATATGGAACTTCATTGCAACAACTACATGTCTGCAACAAAGATACTTATACCATTCTGGCTTATGAAGCACAGATACTTATACCAATAATAAAGCACGTGAACCATAGTGACTCAAAATCGATTCAGACATATAGGAAACCTGATAGACCCGCGACGGACAAAATGTAGAAAATGCAGAGGTAGTATTCTTTAACATGTAAGGACAATTTTTTCAGGCATCATGACCCTGCAAGATGCTTCTTCTGTGTTATCTGAACATATGTTTTAGCTTGGGAGACATGCTAGGAACCCATTAAGGAAACCTAAAGGTCAATATTAATGTAAGTACGTAACTGATCCAAACTTATCTAGAATTATCTCGGGAACAAAAGAAGCAGGCAAGTAATTTGTTTGTCCTATTGCTCTGCAATATACATGGAAAAACAATCACCATGTTCGCTTGATCGTATCAGCCATGCTTATCAGCTATGATATAATGTTTTTCTCTCACAACAAAACAGCATCAGCCGGCTTTATAAGCCACAGAAACAGCATCTGGAGGAACAAAGCACAAATCAGTAACAAATGGTAGATGGACCTGATATGAGAGGGGGAAAAGTCTGACTGTATGTCTCCTATAAGGCTAGAACAGGGACTATTGTAGACACAAAGATAAGGAAAAGAATCAGTTGTTCATAACGATTTTTTAATTTACCTGTACGACGTGCATCCTGCATACCCTATCTCCTGTTGCATAAATATCATGCGGTTTATGCAGCTAACAAAATCAAAGATGAGGCAACCATGTACTTCTGTCTTTGAAAGAAAGAAAATAAAAGAATAGGGTCCAGTCATATGCTCCTGTGCACGTAGGAAGCAACATGGAGTAATGGATGGAGGGGCAACTATAATTCTTGAACAAAACCTATTTGAATCGGAGGCTGTTGACAATATTGACAATATCATTGAACTGCTAGGAGCGCTGTAGTTTTAATGCAATGACCAACTGGACATAAAAGAGTCCAAGATATAAACAACTATCAGAGTTAAAGCACCTAGTAATTGTGTGCCCTGCAAGCATGCATAATCAGAATTTCGCATCGCTGAACCGCAAGTAATTAATTCGCAGAACTTTGTTTTCCCAAACTAAAAATACAGATATCATTTGCATCTATAAGAAAAGGTATATCTGAATGTAGCCGTCGAAGCAGTATCCAAGTTTATGATGTGAAGGAAAACAGAAGTGAATCACGTGATTGGAGTAAATAGCTCAGGCTGAGACAATAAGAGATGGGAGCCAAAACTTTAATCGGATCAAATATGCTTCTACACATAACTAAATATGCTGGAGGAATACATTCACATCTATTTGTAGTAGGAACAAATGCAGGTACCTCTTATTTTTCTTTTTCTTTCTTCGCCTGTCATCATCACTCTTTTGGTCCTCTTCGTCTCCTTCCACTTCTTCTTTGCCGTCATCCACTCTGAAGTCGTCCTTCTCAAATTCATCGTGAGCCGTAGGAGAAATCATATTCTGACACTAACCAAAAAAGGTGGAAATAAAAAAACAGCAAAAACAAAGCATTAAAAACTAATGAAAAAATAATAAGGAAAACTGCTCCCTTAATTGGGAGAAAAGTGCACACCCCACAAGCAGCGCAAGCCAGAGTGAAGACAACGCAGAAATTGCGAGGAAAACCAGGCGTCATCATCGTCGCCGTGATCGTCATGCTGTCCATATCATCCCTGTCCTTCCGTGTCGTTGGCCTCGATCTCATCTTGTAGGGTTCCAAAGGCACCAATTTGCATCAGCAAATGCACACAAATCTGCACGAAAAAGGCGAAACGCCCCAAACCGCAGAAAGCAGCGAGAAAAAAAATACCTTTCATCGGAAGGCACCGTGCGCCCCACTGTCGTCGAGGTATTTCAATTTTCAACCTAACCAAACCCAAGGAAGGGTGAATCAGTTTAAGATCGAGGCAGGGTCAGATCCAGTAAAAGGCATGGCTGTACACATGTAAATCCAATCCTTCTCGCCAAAAGGAAACCCAAAAAGTTTGTAGGCACAATACATGTATCCACAGTTGTAACTGGATCAGATAAGATCCGAATACAGATAGGTAGGGTTTGGGTACTCGATTTAAGATCCAACTACAGATAGCTAGGGTTTGGGTACTCGATTTCGGACAGCAGGAACGGAAGAGAAGGGATGCGCGTACCTGTTTGGTGCTCGTCACCGGCGAAAGTCCCGAAGATGAGGCCTGGGCACCTAGCGTCGGGCGGAGAAGCGGAGGCGTACGCACGGACTGCACATCTGCGCGCCGCCACCGGCGAGCATCTGCACGACGCAGACGTTGGGGGAGAGGAAAAGGCGGCGAAGCACGTGCCGAGTGCGCTGGCGCCGCCGGCCCACGCACCGAGGGCGCTACCGCCGCCGCAAGCCCCGCTGTCGTCCGCGTGGAGCAGCACGAGGGCGGCGAGCCTCCGCGAGGAGGGAGAGGGTGCGGAGGAGACGATGTGGCGGTGGGGCAAGCTTTGGAGGCAATGCGGTGGCGGGGCGAGCGTCAAGAAGCTTCCGGGGAGGACGGCCAATGTGGCCGGTAATAAAGTGAACGAACGGACGGCTGGCTGCTAGGCCGGTGGTGAAACAGACGGACCGGATGACACTGGAACAGCGATGAACAGTGGAACAGTGATCTGGTCTCAGAAACTAAGGATCTGTACGATACTAGATGGCACCCCGCGCTTCGCTGCGGGCAGGCTGAATTATAACTACAGTTTGCATATTAAAACTTTGTTTGAGCCCAGAACAGGGCTATCAAATTTACAATTTACCACGGAATCAACAGTGTTAACTACCAGTGCATTTTGCTTTCAGTTTAGACAACGGATGCCTTGCTAGAAAGAGGACATCAATGTAGTATGTTAACCAAACTAAATTGCAGGTAGAAGAAAGCTTGAAATATGATCTTAACTACTGCAACATAATCAGTGTGTTGTTAATGGCCTCACAGACCCGTCCCTGTGAAAAACTGCTGGTACATGTAGCCAGGATAGGAAACAGAAGGTGATGTGTTGCCTCTTGTTAATGGTTGAAAATCAAACAGAATGATATTAATTAAGAAAAATTAGGGAGTCAGGTAATTGAGGAACTCACAGGGTAGATTATTTATTTACAGCATAACTGAGATCCGGTATGACTAACTTTGCTATGACTACAATAAACATGTACTTATATACTATGAAACAACCATTAGTGAACTTAAAGCGCAAAAAAATTAGAGACACCCATGTATAGCATTAAGTAAATGACTTCTTTAGTCCCTCTCTGTTAAAGGAGCACCATGGTTCAAAGCCAAAATATGGTGTCATGGTATTTTAGTACAGATTTCACAAAAGTACACTGTGATTGGACGAAACAGATCAAATGCTGAACCTTTCTTTTCCCCAATATCTGTAAATAATCTATGCTTGCAGGAACTGATTCATTTTTCACATGACATGCTGGTAGGACTTTTTTTCCTGCTTGAAATGCATTGAAAGCTGTACTGGCATGGATGCAAGTCAGTAACAATATCAATGAGATGGAAGTGCAGAGTATGTCTCAACAAAAAAAAAAACATGAAGGTGACAATTATATATTAATTAAGGAAGCACTGAGGCATTTTTGTTAGCAGGTAGTAGCAATGGGGGTACCTGCAGCTCAGCGGTGGCATAACCTCACCACAGAAATGTTGCTGATCACAAGATTGGGGGGGACAGGGACTCACCTTCAATATACAAATGGCAATGATCTGGATGATGGAGGGATAAATCAGCATGATACTGTGACAGTTTTTGTACTCTAATCCAGCATGTGCATCTTCAAGTCATATCATCATTGGAGAAACTTTAATGCACAGATGATATGACAAAGAAGCAAAAGTATGGGGAGAGGCTTTCCAAGAAGCAATGTCTGTGATTTGTGCCTGAATAGAAATAAAAAGATTTTTTGTCCAACTTTGAAAGATATGAAAGGTTGTCTAGGATGAGGCAACAAATAAAGCCTCATAATGGCCTTCGGATGGTGATACCAAATTTTTGCCAATAAAAATGGTGGACCCAAAAGTATGATATAGAGGATTATATCTTAGCCATATGGTTTCCATGAGGCAAAAGATAATGTATTATTTTCTCTAATTTAGGAATGTTTGTGAAGAAAAGAAAACGCACATGCTGTTGTATAGAACCCAATTAGCATTGTGGATCATTTACCTAAAGCTCCAAAGCTAAATAGTCTGACGATCCTAACGTTTCTACAAATTAGGCAACATTAATAACATGGAGATAGGAATTGTATTGGCATACCTTGAACCTTGAAAAGGATCCGTGCAAGGGAACCCTCGCACATGTAGTTTGGTGAGTAGGAACAGGAATTGGTGGATGTATGTAGGCCGTAGCGCAGGTCAAAATCATGACCTTCCAATGGATCCCTGAAAGAAACCCTGCACATGTAGTTTTCATTAGAAGGAACACAGGAACTGCTATACGCGCCTAGGCCGTAGCACAGGTTAAAATCATGGTAGTCAAGTGAAAGCAAATCGAAGCTGAGACTGTAAAGCAAATACCTTATGCATATCTTGATCTCTCCACAACCAAGGAGGCACCTGACCGAGGAGATGGCCACTGCGTTTGTGTGGGCACCGCCCTACGCACAGGGCCTGGAGTGCACGCATGTTTGTGTGGCCTCACGGGGTTCCTGCGGTGATGCCTTGCTTTTTTTTATTTTGATGAGAACACATCCTGCATGAGAGATGACAAGATGAGGGGATCCGAGGACATACCGAACACAGACGAGCAGAGATCAAGGGCGCACCTGATTGATGCCTGTGTGCTTGAGTGGAACTTGGGAACAGGGACAGTCTTCTCCTTGGGGACCTTGAGGGCCACCGCCATGAAGGTGGCCCTCAAGAGCAGCGACCTCTTGTTTGCTATGGCAGTGAGATGAACATCAGGCGGCTGGACAGTTTCCAGTAGCTTGGCGGTAGGTAAAGAACCCAAATGAAAAGTATCAGAGGTTTACTTCCTGAAGACACGACGAATTATTTGATAGCACAATAACAGTAATTAAGAAAAACAAATAAAACCAAAGCGGAAGCCAATTAACATGCAGCTAGTTGCTGCTTCAGATGACAACTTACATGTATGTGTGGCAGTGTAACATGTTCATGTGAAAGTTTATCAAAATACTCGACCATGGAGCATAGAGCTGAATCTACTACTACACAAAAATCCTGAACAATCAACCGGCAGACACAAACAGAGGTCATGCACAATTAAGCTGATAAAGTGATAATTATGCAGTCAAGCATGATGTAATCACAAGTTATTGATCAGTTGGTGTACCAATACATGAAAGTCCTCCACAACGTCCATGACTGAAAGATTCCTCAAACCTAGTAAGCCTATGCTAGTGCGGCCAGCTGCAGGTAAGCCTGTTCATTTTGTGCCTGTTAAATGCCCTGCGATTTCTTATTAATCAGGCATTGCAGTTAAAATTTTATTTTTTTCGTTTCAGGGGGGAACATCAAGGGTTTTTAGACTGCTTGAATGAAGCTGAAACCACTATTAGCTGCACCAGACAACTGGAGAAAACCGAGTAGCATTTAACCATCACAGCACAGAGGCATATCATCGAACACATAGGATGCAATAGTGGAATAGCCATGCATGGAGTATGAAACGTACCTTGCTCCATGTCCATGGACCATGGTGTTGTGGTGGTAGGTCCATGGGGACGTAAAGGCTACGCCGCTGCGGATGGGGACGCTGCTCGGGAGAGGCAGTGGCGGCGTTCGTCGGCGAGGAGGCACACGTGTACAGATCGGGAGAGGGAGAGCGACGAAGAGGCCGGCGGGGGCGA
Source organism: Miscanthus floridulus (assembly GCF_019320115.1). NCBI lineage: Eukaryota > Viridiplantae > Streptophyta > Magnoliopsida > Poales > Poaceae > Miscanthus > Miscanthus floridulus. Next base: position 31,596,480 of record NC_089587.1, on the reverse strand, counting down.
TGCGGGGAGCGGGCAGCGGCGTTCCCCGCCCGCCGCGGCATCGGGGGCCACATCCGCGACGCGAGAGCCGCGTGCCGTGGGGAAGATAAAGGCGAGGTGTATCCAGGGAAGCTTCTGACGTAGGAAGACGTGGCCACGCCAACGGACTCGACGGGGGAGGCAGAAGGAACGGACGGATGCGATGCAAAGAACTGTGGATATGAACAGTGCAACACTGGAACTGTGGGTGTGAACAGTGCACCGGTGAACCTTGGTTTCGGAACTAAAATTTGTACTAGTTGGCCCCCGCGCTTTGCTGCGGTGTATGGGTATATATGGAAGAGAAAAATGCATTTAAAAAAGTTAGATTAGCACATTAGGAAGTGGAAATTTTGTAGTGAGCAGTAGGTACGTGCAAAGTAATTTAAGAGGGGAAGTTGTTAGAGGTCAAATAAAATTCAGAGGATAGTTTGTATAGGCCAAAACAATCAGGCCGATAGCAATCAAGCCGATAGCAATTGCAAGGTCAGAAGCATAACTGTTCATCGTAGCAGGCAAATACAAAATACACACTGCAACAACTGCAACAAATGGGATATAGCATACTACATAGATACATTTGGCCTATTCCGGGCACCACATTTTCTTGTAGGAAGCAAAGGCATGGAGCTAACTGGAGCAGTTTTTTCGCGAAGGACCATCACGAACAGAACCATGGTTTGGCATCAACAAACATATAGGAAAAGGAATGTAAGAAAAGGACACAGTTCGGCTTTTTTATTTGAGGCATATAGTAAAAGCCCGTTAGCATAGTTTCATGAATATCAGTTAATGCTACCATGCATTTTTTTATGCAATCCTACTACTGACTAAGTGAGCGGTATAATATGTATTGAGTGACAATTGAAAATAAAATAAGACTTTTGAATGACGTTGGCTTTGAACGACTAAGACAATTCTTGACCTTTGTTGCGCATGCAAGTGGTGATAGCTAGATTTGTTAAATATCTTGCTGGTACAGACTACGGTGAGCTTATTTATATTTCCCTGTTATGTTTGAGTGGTTGTACACTGAAAAGGGGAATGCCAAACCTACCACCGATTTCTCTATTTATAGCATGGAGATGCTATTTTGCTGCATATATGTCTCAATTTCAGAGGAAGCCAATGCATTTAGAAAAATATATGTCCAAAACGGTACGCACATCATCATACCTGCTTGGTACCAATGGATGTCATGGAACAATGAGAAGGGATATCACACTCCATAGTGACCTTTGCAAATGGCAGATGGAACCTAATAGGTCTTCTGTTCGGTGATGCGATGCAGTTAACCTGCAAGAACATCGTTATCTAAATGTAGCTATAGAATCGGGATGTAGGCATAGAGTTTTCTGAAGTTATATGGAGGGCATAATTGAACTCATGGAATTATTCTAGCTAGTACATATCCCCAACGTCAGGATTAAACTGGGTACCTTTTGGGGGTAACAGCGGAGTTTAGGTATCTGAACAAAAAAATCCAGAAGACATGTAATATTGTAAATACCTTAACTGATATCTGCAGAATGGAGATCCATGTACCTGTAGCTTATTAGGCAAATGAGGCAAACCTACCAAATAGAAGACAAATGAAAAATTTTAAGACAATTGAAAAAATTAATTGAACTGGAACTTGCACCAAAATGTGTTGCTCTATATATTTTAGTAGAACTGAAGGGCTAAGCTAATTGCTATTACTGAGCAATCAAAGAAACTGTGTGATCCCTAGTTATCTGTTTACAACGTGGCAATCTCCATAAAGGGCGTACCCAGTGCAGAGAGCTCCCGCTCTGTGTCCATGATGCACGGATTTTGTTATTGAACGGTAAAAATAACATTTCAAAACTGCACAAGCTCATATTATTTTACATCCCAAATACAAACTTTGTTGTTGAAGAAGGGCTATGTCAGGCTCAGTATGTCGAAGCCCATAGTAATGACTCAGGCAATCAAGATGGTCTGTTTTGTATGTATAGAATTGAGCTTAATAGTTATCGGTCATTGTCTTGGTCTCTTGGATGATGTGATCCTGGGAATCTTGTAGAAGCAAATAGATTATGAGGCCCTGCTGAAAATATCATACAAACAGTTAAGGTCTTTCATATGTAGTGATACTATATTATATGACAATAGCAACCATAGAAATTAGAACATGTAAATCAATGAAATTAATAAGCATATAAATATGAAGTGTAAGGAACAAATTTTAATGGTAACTATGGTAATAGTTGAGCAAAATTTTTGTGCTGAAATTGGATGGCTCCATAAATAAGAACATGCATATACGCAATCTAAAATTCGACATAAGCATAACCCAATGGAAGGCTGAAAATGTTGGGAACAACAACATACATTTATCATGAGCATATCTATGAAGGGACCAAACCTTGGAGGGGTTGATCTACATCCAGTTGTGTCAGCTGTAGAACAACTGGACCTGATAACCAATATATTTTAGGCATTGCTCTTTTCATCCCAACCTGCAAAAGTTTATCATGAAAATTGGGTGCTGCTACGTATTTTGTCAGCATTAGAAGTTTAGAACTGTGTAGAAACAATGGTCACATAAGAGCTATTTTTTTAGCGTATCGACATGGCACTCACAACCCAATCAATTAACTGGAAATGTAAGAGCTACTTCAGGATAGCCATAACACGCTTGTAAATTCAGTAATCAGATGAGAGCCGAATAGAAATAGCCAAATAGCATAGGTTAGGATTTCGGTGTTCTGGCTTCGTGCAGCAGTACGGCAAGGGAAGGGGTGGGCATACCTGGTAGGGTGCTCGTCGCCGAAGAAGGTCCCGTCGAGAGGACCCGGGCAACTGGCGTGCGGCGGCGCGCTGTTCGGTGGCCGAGGCGCACGGCGGCCCTGCACGCGTCACCGACGGCGAAGGCGAGCGTCCCGTGGGTGAGGTGCATGCGTGGCGAGCTGGTTGGAGGAAGACGCAGGTGCGGCGCGTGATGGGGGGCCGACGCCGCCGGCAAAGCTGTCGAGGAGAGGGAGGATCGCCGGAGCGCTGAAGCACGACGGCAGGGAGGACGGACGCCACGATGGAGCTGTCGAGGAGAGGGAGGATACGGAAGCGGCGCGTGCGACGAGATGGGGGCAGCGGGTGCGGCGGCCAGGTGGGGTCGGAGTCGACGCGGACAGGAGACGAAGGAGCTGGAAGGCTGGATGGGGCTGGCGCTGCGAATCGGAGGGCCTGGCGAGGCCGTGGCGCTGTAGTACTGTAGGAACGCAGAGCCGTTGGCAACATGGATCGGACGGGCAGGAACCTATGAGCGGAGTGTGGGGCTGTAGACGATGGTGCTGTCCCAGAATCTAAAGATTTGTATTTGTATGATGATGACTCGCTAGAACAGTACCAAAGGCGAACACTGGTGTGGCTTGTAATATACTCCTTCCATTTATGAATAAATCAATTTTTAAAGTTGTTTTAAATTAAACTTTTAAGTTTGACCAAGTTCATAAAAACATGAAGATTATGATATCAAATTATTATCATTAGCATACAATATATTATTTTAATACTAAATAAATTATTTGCTTATATCAGAGCCTAGGATTGAGTAGAACACACTCCCCTAAGTATTTTTAAAAACTATTTTTTATTTCTAAAGCTATTGCTAAAATAGAATCGAGCTATAGTGAAGAGTTTGAAATCTGGTTTTTGAAAGTAAGCTAGTAGACACAACCACATATAGGCCCCGTTCGGCTTATCCCATATCTGACTTGTTCGGTTTCTTTTTTTTTAGCCGGAACAGTGTTTTTCTCTCCCAACAATTCAGCCAGAACAGTGTTTTTCAGCCAGTTTCAGCCAAAATTCTGCCAGTCGAACGGGGCCATAAGCCCAAGTTAGTGTGTGTGTACACATATACAGGTGGCAATATATATACTAACTCTAAATGTTAAGTATGGATTGGTTTTATATCTCTGCAATTTACTATTCTAATTATCAGCCATGGTACAATATTTTTCTCTCACAACAAATCAGCGAACAATACTTTTCAACCTGGCTTTTCAGCGAAATGAACATGACGTAGTAAACGTTGGTTGTCTTGCACTCGACAGAGTATCGGATTTATATGGGTTCAAAGTTCAAGTAGGTAGCTGTTGTTAGTCCTCAGAATGGATGTCGGTCATCATACTTTACCGCTTATAAATTGGATAGTTTTGGCACAACTGCTATAAACTTATCTTAAGCCTTTTTTATTCAACTAAATTTATATTAAAAATAAATACATAAGTTAATTCAAATATTTGTTTTACTATTAATTTAATTTAATATAAAAATATAACTTAAAAAATCTAAAATTTGATTTATTTAAGGATGAAAGGGGTACATACGAATCGGATGAATGTTTGTGCCGAAAGAAAAGGCGATGGCCTGGCTCCGTCACGATACACATAAATCAACGGAAATGATACGCCACGGGCGTCCGTCCCGTCTGGACGGACCGCCCTCGTCACCCACGCCACTGCTCCACACGCCTCGTCCGCCCCCGCTAGGTCCATGCGCCTCACGCCTCACCTGCCCACACGCCCTTGCTCGGTCCCGCCCGTGCCCTCAGCCATCTCGCGTCCTCGCCCATCGCAGAAGAGGAGGCGGGGGAGGCCTATGCCTGCGCCCCCATCCACCTCGCATCGTCGGCAGGAATGGGAGGCCTGTGCTACCGCAGTTTCCCACCAGGTAGGTCGTGACCGCCTGCGACGATGTGTTTCAGGCATTGTCGGGCATGTAGCAAGCCTATGTTTCAAGTGTTTCAGTTGTTTTAGACGTATGTTTCAAGTGTTTCATATGGATGTTGCATATGTTGTAACGGCTATACATGCATGTTTCAAGCGTACTATGTTTTAAATGTTTCATATGTTTATGTTGCAAGTGTTTCATCTTGATGTTGCAAAAGTAGATCTGGATGTTGCATATGTTACTATGGCTACACACGCATGTGTTCAAGACATGTTTCATCTGCTTCAGACGTATGTTGCAAGTGTTTTATATGGATGTTGCATATGTTGCAAATGACTATCTTGCAAGTGTATGTTTCAAATGTTTTATCCGTTTCAGGCTTATGTTGCAATTGTGTTCATCTGAGTGTTGTAAAACTAGATCTGGATGTAGGTGTGGAGAAAGCCTAAGCCCTCAGTGGTCCAGTTCCGCGAGCCCCTGGTGTGGCGAAGATGAAGGCCGCGAACATGAGAGCGGCAGGGATGGGATGCAGCGGTAGATCGGCCAGGATGGCACGGGCATGGCGCATCGGGCAGGATGGGACGCATGCCTCCATTCTTCGTGCGCTCGGGCGCAGACGCGGACGGTTGCTGCCTTCTGAGCGGGGATGAGCACAGCACGTGCGTCGGGCGCGAAGCGTGCGTTGGACGCGGGTGGGTGTGCGTCGGGCGCGGGCACAGGAGCCCCGTCCGGACGAACACCGCGTCCGAACGTCCGGACGCTAGTCGCTTCGGTAAATCAATGACACGTTTATTACCCTGGGCAGCTTTTGTTGCTGCTCACTTCTGTCTGACCCATTGTTGATTACTCGCCATTGCCTGCCTTTCCAATTCGCCACCTGCACATCTCTACTTCGCTCCTGTAACGCGCTGCTTCCTCCATTTCAAATTATAAAGCCCCGTTCGCTGGGAGGAATTCTAGAGGAATCTGGAGGAATTTGTGAGAGAAAAACACTATTCCGGATGAAAAAAGAAGCGGATCAAACCGGGTTTAAGGGCACACGAACAGGGCCAAAAACATATTTTCTTTATTCTAAAATAGTTAATTTAGCTAGAATAAATCTGAACAAATGTTTATCCAGATTTGTAACAAAGTGTCAACCAGCATTTATTCAGATTTATAGTTAAATTGCCAACTATTTTGGGAAAACACAACATATAGTTTATTTCAGTATGATAAAACTTTGACCAACAATTACTTCAGCAACATGTGGCCTAAAATCACAATCCTACCTCAGTACTCCATCGGAACTTTGTACTAGGCTAATTTCCGGCTTCGTACAGAAGTTCTCCTCCAACGTACTGTTTAATGCAGATTTACAGTTTCTGATCAACCGCTAGTACCTGAACGAAAGCATGTGCATATGCATATCAGTGTCGAGAGATTGGAGGCGGGCTGTTCCACAAGCATGGGCTTGGGCCAGTTGGGTATAGATTCGGCCCGCGGAAGGGGCAGGCGGCGCAACGGCTTTCCCGTGACCGCCCTGACGACCTGACGCGACGAGTCGAAGGGAGAGTTGGTGTTCAGCACAGCAGCGCCGCAACAGTGTGTACACGAGACAAGTCTCTGCGTCTGTGTCACTGACAAGTATATTTGCTTGCAACAGCTACAAGACGAGCGAAGCATGCAGTTGCTGTCTCAGCCGCTAGCTAGCAGTAGCAGCTAAAAAACCGGGCTGGCATGCGATTGTGCCGCCTGAATTTTGATTCCGACGGCCCTGTGGCCTGCTTGTCCCAGCTCAAAAAGGAAGAGGCCCCCTTTCTCTGCTGCAAGCTGCATGCATGCATGGTTCTGTATTCGAGTGTGATGCTGGTGCAGCGTGTAGTCAACATCCCTGACTTGCAGTCGTTTTATACCACCATACCAGCAGGGAGAATAGAGATATACCCCTGCTACTCATTAATAATAATACTTGTACTACTACTCAACACTGCCAGCCAAGCCAAGGAATTGCCATCGAGCATGTACTGTAGTAAACCTAATGTGCCATGAGATGATCTCGATTCTCTTATAGCACTTCATTATCATATAAGGTAAGTTTTTCTTGGGATGTTATATACTCCTAAGATAGGTTTAGCAGAACTTAGGGTGCGTTTGGTTCGAGGACGAAGTTGGATGGGATATGGTGATCCATGGATATTGGGATAAGGATATCCATGATATATGTTTGGTTGGATGGATAGGACGAGCTATTTTTTTTGTTTGGTTAGATGGATAAAAGTGGATGAGATTAGAATAGTTCTCTAATTATATCTATTATTTAAAAACAATAACAATTAATTAGACACTAATAAATATGCACTAATACTAATTTTGCCATGAAAATCACTAATTTAAAATAAATGTGTTAATTAGCACAACTAATAACCTAGTTAGCACACGAAACATGCACTAATCAACGTATTAGCACTTATCAAAACTAACCCTACCATCATAATTACTAAGTAATAATATAACATACTAATCATCCTTAATTTATTTACTAATGACAAAGATTAGAAGACATGGATAAGCTAGTTCGCAAGATTTTTACGAACCAAAAAATCCAGCATCTCGGGATATATTCCCTATCCATGATTTTACTAGTCCCAGTAATTCATCCAACCAAACGCCAGTGATCCATGGATGGTTCAATCACATCCATACAAATCCAACCAACCAAACATATCCTTAATGGCGTACTTAGTACTAGTACCAGAAGCTAAGTCGGTCACGTGCGGTCAAGCAGAACTGGCACGTGAGAGGACGACTTTCCAATTTCCATTCCATTCATTTGGGTAGCTCGCAAGCGCCAAGCAGTACAGTACTTTCTTTGCCCGCAAAAAAATATAATTATGAAAACGTGCCGATCAAGTACAAGTTTAACTAAGTTTATAATAAATAATATTAATATTTATATCTCTAAATAAATTTATTATAAAAATATATATTCTATAACTAATCTAATAATACTTATTTTATATTATAAATATTAATACTTTTTTATATAAAATTAGTCGAAGTTCAAAAAAAAAACGACAATTACGTTCGCTCGTGGATGTGCGATGATGCTGATGATGTGTCCATCTCGAAATAACTGACGCGCACAATCAGGTCCGTCCCCTACCGCGCTACTGCTACTTCATGTTTGGACCCATGCCCAGACACTGCTGCCATGCCCTGCAGCCTCTGCCATGAGCCCATGAACCGTCAGCTCATGCTCATCAGAACGCAATGCAATGCTCACAGCATTCCTACACGGCTACACCGTCTGACACTGATGATCGTCTGGACCGGTATTCGAGTCCCGTTCTCTGGTCCTCTCGTGCTCGCGCGCTGGCGCCAGTGGTGCTCGCTTTATCCGTCGCGCGCGCCGCAGGTTCCCACCTCAATTATAAATATATATTTTAAGTCTTTTAGACTTACAATTATTTTATATAGATATTACAAAAATAGATCAGAGTTACATATATTTCAAGTATTTCAGAGATATGTTGCAAGGGTTTATTCAAAATATTTCATCTGTTCTAGGCATATGTTGCAATCGTTTTGATCTGAATGTTGTATATGTTTCACACATATGTTTCAACAGTATGTTTCAAATGTTTCATCTGTTTCAGTCTTCCGTTGCAGCAAGTGTTTCATGTTGCAAGTTACAAATGTTCTATCAGGACATTGCATATGTTTTCATATATATGTTGCAGATGTTTCATATCTTATATTTAAATGTTTAATGTTGCACGTGTTTCATTCCGTTCGGAGAGTCAAGGGGCCTGAGAGGAGTGATGAGTCAAGGGGCCTGAGAGGAGTGATGGTGGCACGGCACGATTGTCGAGGAACGGGGTGCAACGAGCCGGTGACCGACGGACGTAGCATATGGCACGCTGGGCCGACAGTCAGGGGCACGGCGGGACGGGGTGTGCCTGCGAGGCGGGTTGAACGGATGGTGGCGGGCACAGTGAGGTCGAATTGAGACGGACGGGCAGATTACGAGCGAGTCCCCACAGAATCCTATGCCAAACACGTCCTAAGTAACATCCGATGATCCAGCGGCGTGGAACGTTTGCACACGTCCTCGATGGTGGTGTAGTTGTATATCTCTGTTTTTGTTTTTGCATGATTGTTAATATTTTTCGTTTTCATGAAGTGTCATGTCACACAGACGACGACAACTTCAACTTGTGTGAAGACACAATGAATCAGGACCAACATCTCATGTGCCTTCATGTGCCGAATTTTGGGGCGACATCCTGGGTCAAGAAACGGGGCACTAGCTCGCTAGCTAGGATTCAAGAAGTAGCACTCCTGTTGACTGTTCTAACGCAGTTATGCAGATAGTTCAATCTAGAACAGCATAGCTTTGTACTTTGGGCAACCGAGGCTTTCAAATCTGTGGAAACATTCGGTGGAATCGTAAAGCCTATCTACAAGAAAATACTCCCTCCCTACAAATTGCATGCCACTCTTGTCCTAAATTAAATTTCTTTAATTCTAACTAAGTTATAAAAATACGCTAGCATATATAACATCAAATCGATTTTAAAAATTCATCATGAAAGATATCTTGACAGTTGAAAACTTTGTTAAAATCTAGATAAATTTAACTTAGAACAAAAATAAAGCGGTATATGTCCACAAGGAGCAAAGAGAGAATACTGAGAGAGAGAGAGAGAGAGACAGAGAGAGAGAGAGAGAGAGAGAGAGAGAAGTGTGCACTGAACTTTTTTTTACGTTTTTCTTTGCATTTTATGAATTTTATTTATCTAATCTAATAGTTATACTCTCTCCATTCCAAACTCTAAGTTGTTCTACACTTTATATATACGTAACTTTTCCTGCGTATGTAGATATAATATGTTGCCCCAAATTTTGGCCTTAGTATTTTAACTCACTACTCTACTCCATGTTTTTTTTTTTTGACGGCATACTCTACTCCATGTTGTCGAAGTCTTTTGGGCTTCCCACATTTTCACTGCTCCGTTTGCTGTGGATTGACGAAGTCTTTGGGCTTCCCACTTCCTGTCGTCGAAATCTTTGAGCTTGGACAATGGTCACCTCGGTCCTCAAGAATAGTTGAGCCGAAAATTTTGCAACAACTTGGCTGTATGCAGTCACGTAAGCTGAACCTTTTGAATTTCTAAAAAAATGTCCCTAATGTAAGTGGTTCACCTAAGGACTGGACCTTACTAATTAATGCTTACCATACCATGGTCTTCTTCCATGTTTACCCTAGTCTCCGGTTTACGACTTGTTTAGTTGTTTGCATCCATCCATGTTGTCATAGCACTTGTTCCATGTTCTCTCTGACATACGCCTTGTTAGCGTCAACGTCACCATAGCACAGCACGTTTTCAAAATGATTTATCAAATTATCATGTGTTTTGGACCTTAGGATGAACCATTTAGCAGTTTCAGGGACGTGAAAGTGTGAAATTGCTAGAGACATGGCACATGCCGAGACAAGTGTTTTGCTGAAACTGGGATTTGCTCATGATCCTAGCAATTATCAAGCTCCAATTTTTGCTGAAATTGCCTACTGCAATGTGCAATCTGACAAGAAAGAAAGCATGAAATCTGCTGTATCTGAAATTGCCCACGTTGCCAACCATCTGAATGATGAACTGAACAGAGCGTACGCTCAGCTCAATTCATTCAAAACCTGATTCAGCAGTATCCTCCCCTGCTCTTCCCAGTCAACCAGGATGCACAGATGATTGATCTTACTTGAAAATGCTGGCGTTGGCAATGATATGTACTGTACATAAACATGGCACAAGGGAATTACAAGGCCCAATGGTAAATCGATCGACGGCAGCAGCTGAACAGCTCTAAATGCAGCTATGGAACTGGTTCACTGGCCACCATCATCTAGCTGGCAGAGTCGACGCTTGCTCATGTGCTGCTGCTGCTGCTCCATCGCCGGCCCCTGCCCTCCTCCTCCTCCTGCGCCCGAGCTCCTCTTCAGGTCCTGGTACATCTCCTCGATCATCGGCTTCCACAGACGAACCCGTGCGTTTATGAACCAATTCGACACCTGCAAAACGCAAAACTCACTCAAATCCATCCCCCATAACACTGATCTTGAAATAAGTCTGATGGGATTTCGATCTCTACCTGGTTCCTGGTGAGGCCGCTTCTTGCAGCCAGCACGTCCTTCTCATGGTCCTTGGGATACCTGAGCAGAGCACCTGGTCAACAATGTCGGATTTGGCAAACGCATTTCAGCATTCGCGCAGCAAGAATCGTGAACAGACGGACTTACGGGTGCAGGAAGTTCTCGAACATCCAGGCCTTGAGCACGGCGACGGACTTCTCCGGCAGGCCGCGCTGGGGCCGCCAGCACTGCTGCTCGGCGCGCCGCAGCTGCTGCGCCGACCAGTGCTTCTGTATGAAGGCCGACTCCCAGCTCCGCTCCACGCCGCCGCTGGCCGCCGCGGTCACCGTCACCGACGACGACGACTCGCCCCAGCAGCTGGCCCTGCTCGCCGCTGACATGAACTCGCCGGCAAGCCGCCGCCTCAGGCCGCGGTACATCGCCGACACGGCGCAGTGCGCGAATGGCGCGCAGATGCTGCCGCCGTTGCCGGCGCCCGACGGCGAGTGCATCAGGCTGTTGAACTTGGCCGTCGTGCTCTGGATCTCGTCCAAGCATTGGTTGTACTTCTGGTCCATCTGCAGATCATCGTCAAACACAATAAAGATCCAAAATTTGACAGAGTAATTAATTATTAGTGTGAACGAACGAATGGTCACCAGTTGAAGCGTCTTGAGGAGCTTGCTCCGGACCCTCTGAGCCTCTCCCCAGCGCGCGCCGGCGTCGGCCGACGAGGCCACCATGAACCGGTTGGAGCTCACCGCGGACGGCGCGCCGACCGAGCCGCCGTCGACGCCGCTGCACGAGTCGTCGGCCACGTCGGCGACGCCGTCCAGCATGTGACCCACGACGTCGTTGAGCACCTCCTGGACCACGGCCGCGTACCGGGAGCGCGCCACCACAACGGTGAAGTGCGGCACCATCCCGGACCGGGAGCGCGCCCGCGGGTGCAGCACCTGCGGGAGCTCGGTCAGCGCGGAGCGGCTCCCTCCCGAGGAGCACTGCTCCACGGCGTTCAGTGCGCTGTCCGAGGACAAGATGGACTTGGAGCACAGCGTCAGCGACAGCTCGCTCGCCGGCGCCGCGGACGCGTTGGCGCCACTGCAGGCGGCGGCAAGCGGGTAGTGGAACCCGCCTCCCGCTTCGGGGAGCCTGGCCCCGGCGAGGTGGTACGGGTCATGGGCCGACACGGCTACTGGTCCGCCGGCGCTGGTCCAGATACCGTACGGCTTCTTGGACGACGATGGCGACGACCAGACCGCCATGGCCCCCGGTTGGCTGGGGCACCGCAAGCTCGCCGCGACGCGGCCGTCGCTGCCGGCAACGCCGTACACGTCGTCGTCCATCTCCTCCGGAGGCGTCCTCCCGCCGGTACGATCATCCTGCGGCGGCGGCGGCGGCGGCGGCGCGGTGGTGTTGGCGAAGAGCTGGCTGGCGAAGGAGGCCAGCACGATGTTGTTCGCCGCGTAGTGCGCGCCCACCAGGTCCGTCGCCGTCGCGGCGCCGGCGCCGCATCCCGCCGCGTCGCCGAGGCCGAACCCGAAGCCGCCGTGGTCAAGAAGCATGCCGGGGTGGAAGTGCGGCACCTCGGCGCTCATAATGCCGCCGCCGCCCCCATAGCCGCCGCCGCTGCTGCCGGCCATGAAGTAGCCGCCGCTCATGGCGTCCACCCCGATTGGCGAGAACGACGACGGATCACTCTCCATTTGTAGGCCAGCCAGCCAGGGAATATTGAATTTTTTGTAGTGATTTCAGCACTCCTACGGACAGCAGCACGGATTAGAACACTGAACACTTCGTTGTTCTCTGCAGTTTTCCTGTCGGATCAATTGTAGCGCTAGAAAAGAAGGTAAGAAGATGAGCCGCGCAAGGACCCTTTGGTAGTGTTCCCGGACCGGCTCCGGGAGCCGGTTTACGACTCCTGATGTTAAACGGGTGCGAGGACACAAGGCCTGTTCGCTTAGTACGTTTATCGGCAAGAATCTACAGTATTTTTCTCTCATAATAAATCAGTTTTAGTTGATTTATCAGTCGACTTTAATATCAGCCGAACAGATCAATAAATTTTATCGGAGAAGTTATGGAAATTACGTTGACGCCTTGTTTAGTTCCACCCCAAATTCCTAAAAAGTGCTACAGTACCTATCACATCGAATGTTTGCGGCCCGTGCATGGAGCATTAAATGTAGACGAAAAAAACTAATTGCACAGTTTAGCGGGAAATTACGAGACGAATGTTTTGAGCCTAATTAGTCCATGATTGAACACTAATTGCCAAATAAAAACGAAAGTGCTACAGTAACCCCAAATTCCAACTTCCTGAAACTAAACACGCGCTGAGACAGAGCCAAGATGAGAGATGAAGCCAAAAAATCGAGCTTCCCTCGGTCCCCTGTCGACAGATGCATGGGCCCTGGACGAGTTTGCCCTCGCCGTGAGCATGAGCACGCGGACATGGCCATCCAGAGCCGTGCGAAGGTAGGGGCGGGCGGGGAGCTACGGGGAGACGGAGGCGGCACGGGGAGGTCGGGGCCGCCGAGGGACGCCGCTCAGGGGCCGTTGGGGTCGCGCGGGGCTGCCGGTGTGGGCCGTGCGGGGTCGCCGAGAGACACTACTCGAAAGCCGCTGGTCGCGGGGCCGCTAATGCGAGCCACCGAGGTCGCTGTGTCCGTCGGGCGTGGGGGCGGACTGGCGGAGGATGTCGAGCCGCGACGCACTTCCTGGCGGTGGCGATGGAGATTAGGAAGGAGAGTGCGGCCGCGTGATTAGGAGATAAGGTTGAAGGGGATGCGGTTATGTGGATGCGGTGGGATTGCGTATGGATACGACGGTGTTGGGTTCATAAACTCGGGGTCCCCAATGGATTCGCTTTCCTATAAAAAAAACTCGGCCCAGCAGATGACGTTGCGACAACGCGCACCTCCCGGGACAGCCCAGATACGTAATGACAGGCCATGGTAACGATCTGGTCCCCGACCGGAAGGCTCTGGCCAAGGTGGGGACACGGTCTGACTTCGACCTCCTTTTTTGACGGAGGATACGCTGGACCTTTGCTCGCGATTCTTCTCCGACCGACACGGTCGGATTCGACTGGGGACGCCCGCTCGGTGAGGGCCCGGGGATCAAGCAGAGCAGATAAGGTAAGTCGCTCAAGTCAACCGCAATACCGAGAACTGTACCCTGTCATACCCTGCACATCTGCAGGACGGTGCCACCAAGCCATACCAGACGGGCACTTTGCAACCTTCCAGACGTGTCAGAGCACGAACAGTATTGTAGGCGTCGACGTTTGCCGTACCAGACGAACACGGTAGAGCCTGCCACATGCGTCTGACATAAAACAGTATTATGGGCGCCGACGATCATCTCGTACCCGACAGCGTGGGCAACAAGACTAGGTAGCACACGTATCCATTCTCTCTTCCTCTGACTTGTAAGACAATCCCCTTCAAACTATAAAATGGGATACGCTCTCTCCTCTCCAGGAACGTTCGCTGGGCACTAGACGTTCTCTCGACACACGACGTTCTCTCGGCTCTCAAAAGAAAAGAGGCTGGACGTTCTCTCTGGTTCTAGATAATCTGAGCATTCGAACAGCTCAACAGCTCTAGAATTGAACAGCTACACCGAGCATATGCTCCAATAATTAGCGCACGTTAAAGCACCCGTCACTCTCGCCGCTTCAGTTCATAGTCTGACTAGGACTTTAGCACCCCTTCTCATTTCTACCCGTTTGTAACCCCACATCAAACTTTGAGCACCCAGGCTCAGGAATAAAGTCACCGACCGACTAAGACTGGACGTAGGGTACGTTGTCTGAACCAGTATAAATCCTGTGTCATTGGGTGCTAGGCCACATCCGATCACAACGTACGACAAAACTACAGATATTTACTTGTTTGTCACTTTTCGCACCGACAGACGGTGTGGGAATCAGATAACGTTGGAAAAGAAAAGAAAAGAAATTAGAAAAAGAAAAAAGAAAAGAAAAGAAAAAAAAAGAGGGTATTATGAATATTTCATCATTTTAGACTAGCAGGCGAAATTGTTTTGTTAAACGGTTTAAAAAACTAATTTAGCTCCACGACTGAATCTGCTCTACCAGTGAAGTTATAACTGAAACTGTTTTAATTGAAGCCGGATCTCTAGCAATCTGGTCCTAAAGAGATCCCCATGGTGATTGCGAAATGATTCATCGGGAAGGAAAAAGAGGTTTTTGATAACTACTACTACTCTACTAGTATCTTGTCATTATTGCAAGGCACATAGAGCCAAACTGCATCCAAGCATATGAATGGAATGGGTGTATGAACAAATAAACTACTGTAATTATCAGTACGGAGATAAACAGAGAAGTAATGGCAAGGGACCTGGATGAAACTAAACAAGTAGTAGGGCAATGATTCAGGGGAGGCACAGCAAGCAGAAGCGACAAAATATGCTAAAGGGTGTTGGGTTCTTTAGTCGCTCCTCAAATTTATGTCACATCGAATGTTTAGATATTAATAAGAAGTATTAAATATAGATTAATTACAAAATCAATTACCTAGATAGAGGCTAATTTGCGAGACAATTTTTAAGCCTAATTAATCTGTCATTAGGACATGTTTACTGTAGCACCACGTTGTCAAATCATGGACTAATTAGGCTTAAAAGATTCGTCTTGCAAATTAGTCGCAAATTGTGTAATTAGTTTCGTAATTAGTCTATATTTAATACTCTATGCATATGTCCAAACATTCGATTTGATAGGAATTTTAGGAGTTACTGCAGTAACTAAACAGGGCCTAAGACGAACACAAGAACCAAGGGAGACAGACAGCAAGGGAAAAAAAATTCAAAACTCTTTGGAAGATTCAACTCCCCATGTAGGAGTACGTCCTGAAATGGAAAGATGAGCACTTCAAATGGAACGCCTACAAGGAGCAAGACAGCAATTGGGGATGTGGGAGACGACATCACTTATCAGGCAAGCAAGCATGAATGACGATGGAGATTAAAGAGCAGGAGCAGGTCTCTCTCTCCTGGACCCGGATCTTGGCGCTGCTGGGTCAGATGTGTTTGGCCTGGGCTTGCTCACAAGTCACAAAACCATGGGAAATATGGAGGGACCCCACTGTGCTTCTCCCAAGCAGATGCAGCAATGGCGATTTTTTTTAAAAATTTTAACCATTTTTTTGAATATAATTTTAAATCTAACGCTGACGATTTTTTTAAAAAAACTAACACTTTTGGCCGCGCCTATTGCCCTGGCGCGGCCAAATGCCTGTGCCGCGCAGGGCTGACGTGGCGTGGGGCGGCTGGGGGGCTGCTGACGTGGCCGGTCCTGCCGCGCCATCCATCATGGCACGGCAGTGCCGCGCCGTGTTGCGTGGCGCGGCTGGACCAAACATACCGCACGAGCAGCCACACCTGCCGCTGCGCCCGCCGCCGGCCCGGGCTACCTGGATGGTAGAATCGAAACGCGTCGCGCCAGTATATTGTTGAGTTTTTTCACGGCCGAATAGAGAATTTGATAAGCCAATGATTAGTTTTTCGTCTTTCATAATACGGTTATGCACCATTTTAACTAATCAATTACGAAAAATTACCACCGGTGTCCAGATACGCCGGGACTGCCGGTTCCCGAACGCATGGTACTTAATCTCGCCGGCGGTGCTGCCACGACTCAACGAAACAAATAAGAAGCAAGTTGACAAACTTCCACATAACGTATTCATTGTTTTGACATAAGTTTGACATAAAATAACCAAATAACCCCACAAGTTTTGGATGTCAATGTTCGTTTGACCAAAACAAACTAAGACCCAGGAGTGTAAGGATCTCTCGGATGCCTCTGTCTCTTCGGATTTGTTGGCAATACATTGGGAGTGTAGCCAACGTCGGTATGGTCGCGTCGATGGTGCGTACGGCTCGTACCCTGCAGGTATATGATACGCACGATTACTTATAATTCTTTATGATCGTTAGTTCATGGAGCCTACGTACTGAAACAAACTATCTTTGTTAGTACCTGTGAGGCTCCTTGGGTGCCAAACGGGGCACCACCTAGCTGAGACATGCCGATCTCGTTATGCGACCATTCGTCCCACTGGCCGTGCTGTCCGCAGAAGCCCGGGGGTTCGTCGTCGTCGTCATCGTCGTCCTCGGCTACAGGGTCCTTCCCAGCGCTAAGATGTGGTGGTGTACGCACCGCGGAAGTGGCACCCTGCGTCATCGCCTGAGAAGAGCCGGCTGGTGTCCTCAAAGAGGCTGAAGACGTGCCACACGACCGCGTGGGGAGTGGCGGTTCCTCATAAGGGATGTCCATGCAGCTCAACTTCTGAGCTAGCTTCCTGCAGCTCTTCTTCACCTTCTGCATAAATAGACGTTAAAGTTAGTTCATTAGCCAAACGCATATACAATAAAGAAATATTTCCAAAACGGACAAGTTTATGTTTACCTCCACAAAAGCCGCGAGAACGCCTGGCCCCTGCCCTCTAGACTCGTGAAGCCAGAATGCTGCTTTGTTGGACAGCCTTGACAATTGTGTCGCCTGAGTATAGAAACACGGTTGGATAGTTTTAGTACACATACTTAATACCAAAAGGATAATAAATTATACCATTTAAGTATCTTACCACGTATCTTTGAAGTGGGGCTCTCTGTAGCTGTGTGTCCTCCCTAGTGGTGACGTCATACACATCTTCGATGACATCTTCCTTCGAGTCCTCGTTAATCGCTACGTCAGTGTACGCGGGCTTGATATATGTCCTCGTAGACCTATGAAGCCACCGCAGGTACTCGTCGAAGGTGTGCTGATCGTGTGGAAAACCCTCAAGGACCGCATGTGGTACCCTGGTCTACCACAAATAGATGTACGAGCTGTGTGTCATGCGCCAATCCTTAGTCTTGTACCTCTTCCTACGGTCAAACCTACAACAAAACGATGTTAGTTGTACCAAACACACCTCTGAATTGTAGCTTTGTTATTAATCGATAACGTACCCGTGCAATTTTTGATTGGTGGAGTAAAGTGGTGGTGGGCACCATGTCATTCTTCCAAACTGTTTGCAGACCCGGATGAGCAAGTGAATCTCGACCACATGGAAGAAAATAAGAGGGACGTCGCAGCGATACTCGTGTGACTCATCCCTAGTGATAGGACTCTGATAGTCTTGGAGCTCCGGAGAATCCCAAGGACACCAAAACACCTGAAATTTCGTAATTGTGTTAGATTGTGATATAGTGTACATCGAAGAAGACACTGCTACGATAGTATAGAGAGCGTAACATAGTGCTGTGTCAGGACGTCGAGACCGTCCGTATACTCCTTGTACTTACGCCACGCATTCCCTCTAACTAATTGTGCTTCCGTCCAGATATACAGAGCTGTAGAAAGTGTATCATGCCCGTTCCATTGCTGCATTGAATACGATAATGAATTAGCAACAAATAATCTCATCATATCTAACTGCCTAGAAGAATATAATGAACCGAAGTACTTACCGGTAAACCATTATTAAGGGGCCTCTCAACGGGCAATCGTTCCCAACACCAAACCTAGAGTAGGTAGGAGCAACCCCCAAGGTTCGCATGTCCTGAGGTACGATGGTAGGCAACGCATAGCTGTCAATACGTCTATGCCAGGACTGCGCTACCCTAGCTATACTCCGCTATGTTCTTCCACGACTAGCGAAGTATGTCAAGGAAGATCCAGCTGATTGTATTGCCCGAGGCGTCTGGGAAGAGAAAAGCACCAAGAAAGTGCCAGAGCCACACTCGAGTGAACCTATCGATCTGTGCCTACTCAGCTTGTGGGTCCAAGTACTCAAAGCGCTCTGTGATCTAGAACGACAAAACACCAGAACTTTTCCTGTAATTGATCAAAGAAAATGAGACCCGATTGCTGCAGGAAAGCAATGCAAGTATTAAATAGGCTTGAATTTCTCACTTATTTTTCTTGGAAGCCTCGTCGTCCGGTGGAAGAAAACCAGTAAACTAAGCCACCAGCTCTCTCCAGTGATCGTTGTCAACTATCCCTGTCACTAGAAGCCCCCCAACCGAAGGCCTAAAATAGCATTCACGTCCTGCAACGTCAAGGTCATTTCGCCATAAGGTAGGTGGAACGTGTGGGTCTCAGGCCTCCACCAGTTATAAGAATAGAACGATTGTTAGTTGCCTCTAATTTGTTACAAGAAAGTTTACGTACAAAGAATGCACTCACACCTGTCTACAGCTGCAGTAAGTAGTGCTGGGTCAAGGAGCGGAAGACTATGGTTGACAACACGGACAAGCTCGAGGAAGCCGACACGCCATATGTACGGTGTATAATGCTCGTTCCACTGATGCGCCCTGGTATGAGTGCGGAGCCTCAAAGGAGGCAAGGACACCTCTGCGTCGTTGTTACTCAAGATGTGTGCTCGGTGCTGGTCGTCGTACTCCACCTCCAGAATGGGATACAACGGGTGCTGCGTGGGAGGAGCCATCCTGTTACAAATTGATAAACAAAGCGTTAGAGTATTTAAATTAACAAAATTTAAATTAACATTATGTAGCATTGCAAAATTTGAACTACTTGTAATACAATATGAAAGCACATGTATATATCGGCACAAGGCTAGGATAAACAAGCGAGCAAAAGAGGTAAAGCCCGATGGTCATGTGCTATGGACGTGGATAGGGGCTAGAGATCGTAAAATAAACACCAACCAAGAAGCGAGGGAGCGAGTTACGCTCAGTGTTACGGCCACGGTAGGATTAACCCACGATCGAAACATTCGAATGAATTACGATCCATCGATCGGCTCGCTACAATCCCTAACTAAATAACTAACTACAAACTAAATAATAAATACCTAATCAATCACAAACTAAATATCCTAAAACAATAATAATCACAAACTAAATAATAAATACCTAAAATCTAAAAATTACCTGCGTAAATCACAAACTAATTATCCTAATACAATAATAATCAAAATAACTTTAAATCAAGAGAGAGGTACCTTAGGAGCGGGCGGCCTTGACGCGCCGGCGTTCGTGGCGCGGCCGGCGAGGGTACTGCGAGGCGCGGGTGGCCGCGGCTGGCAGGAGTGGCCGGCGAGGGCGCGGGCGGGCGCGGCGTGGGCGGGCACGGCCGCGTGCGGGCGCGGGAGGCGTGCGCTGGGCGGCGGCGGGGCGCGGCGGCTGGCTGGCGGCGTGCGCGGGTGGGCAGGGGTGCGTGCGGGCGGGGGGCTCGCGCGCTATATTTATTTGGCCCTGCCGCGCCGTGGATCAGGACGCGGCAGTGCCGCGCCATGATGGGTGGCGCGGCAGGACCGGCCACGTCAGCGGCCCCCCGGCCGCCCCACGCCACGTTAGCCCTGTGCCGCGCCACCATGGCGCGGCACAGACATTTGGCCGCGCCAGGGCAATAGGCGCGACCAAAAGTGTTAGTATGGCGCGGCCAAAAGTGTTAGTTTTAAAAAAAATCGTCAGTGTTAGATTTAAAATTATATTAAAAAAGAGGTTAAAATTAAAAAAAAAATTGGGCAATATGTTGGCACCCATACAGGCACACACGCCTATCCTATATAGTACTGGGCCAACGCAGAGGGACAGTGGCATTGGCATTGGCATGGCATCAGAGTTGAGGCCTGTTCAGTTTAGCAGTTTAGTTATGCTCAACAACTTGCAAGAAAGGGTGTGAGGGGACAGGATAAGAGGTTTATGGGGTTTATCACCTCATCTCATGATTGGCCAACCTCAGCTACACGAAATAGAGAAATTGCTAATCCAAACGCACACTGTTTTGCAGTGTTTAGTAATATAGTACATCCTTCTTGGACAAGAACGGAAGCTGCATTACACTACAAAACGAAGTGCAAGTGGTGCGTCATGCACGTGGCTAAATAAGCGTTTCACTTCCCAAGTGGACAACACTCATCATCCACAGGAGTTGAAGCAACAAAGCAAGGTTGGCGTGTATCACATCAAGCTAGTCTAATGAAAGAAAGATCCAGTAATCTGGACAGGAACAATGCACTTACCTGCCTATTGGCCTTGACGCAGCAGCAGCTAAGGCTACGTTTGCATCCACCCAGACAGTAGTAGAACACAGCTGATCCTAACACCTTAGACCATGGTTTCACTCCTCTGTTATCAATCCATCTCAAATTTTTGAATCCCATAAGCTACCTTATTCTAAGGTCTTGTTTGGTCCAAAGGGATTTTATGAATTTGGGTTACAAAAATTCTGATGTGTTTTATTATATTCAGTGCTTGTGTGTTAAAATCCACTAGAATCTATAGCCTGTTTGGATTGGATTTTTTAGAATTCTGAAAATTTTTCATTGAGATTCTTAAAATCATCCAAACGGTGTCTAAGCCTGTGCTGTCAAATACCGACCACCCTGCTGCAATCAGTGATCCAAAGAAGCCTTTTATAATTGTTCCAATTATAAGATAAGTTGGTTTTCCATAGATATATTATATATTATTTTTACTATGTATCTAGGCACAGTATATATCAAGGTGCATAGCAAAAGCTACATATCTAAACCAAAACGTCTTATATATCAAGGTTTCTGGATTCTTGATGTATCTGATTCAGATTCTCTCAAAAAAAAACATGGCAGATGACTTATGCTGATGGGTGTGAGGAAAACACTGCTGGTTCGCTGAAAAATACTGCTGAAATAGTGCAGCAGAACAGGGCCTATGTGAAACCATTTGGCTGATAGGTTTATTCTGATTTATAAATAATCCAAGAAATTACAATATACTTCAAAAAATTCAAATCATTTTGTGGACAAAGAACAACTTAAATACAACATATTTTTACTTGTCCCACTTAAAAGGCATTAACTGAAAAAAAAAATATGAGGTGAAAAGGAAGAATTAGAATCACTAGAAATCACCTTTTCACCGATTCTCTCCCGTAGTACAAAAGCACGAAATGTTTCACTCTAGAATCACTCTAGAAACTTATATATTTATCTAATAGTGAACTATCCATTTTTGTGGACACCCTAGATAATATCGTTCTCTTATTTAACTAGACATTTATAGTACATACAACCAATTATGCCACTCCTCCAATTTGTTATCCATCCGTGCTCTTCCAAAAAGGACATTCAATGTTTACTTAAAACTTTGTCGATTGCTTTATATTTACTGACAACAATAATATTAAACAAAGATGGGAATTTGTGTTTGAGGGGTTGATTCCAATCCATAATCGTGCAAACCTAATTTGGTTGACATCATTTAATTGGCTGCTCCCTAGGATTAGAAAATGCTCATTAACTCATGTTAGGTCTATTCAAAATTGAGTCTCATGGTTTCTTTTGTGCTTGACCCAAATCATATTGGTTTTTGAGATATTTGTGTTTTAGTAACTCTTGCAAATCTCCCTTTTCATATAATAGCTCAGACAACCATATGTGTGGTCGGAATTTGTTTCGAACATAAAATTCTAAATCCTTAACCCACCTTGATCTTTTTAATAAAATAATGGTCCATTATGCTCATATGTATTTATTTCCGTGTTGACCATTTTAACAAAAAAATCCTTTATCTAAAATACTCCAAATTTTCATAGTACATCTAGGAATATCATTAAAAAGCATAAGCATAGGTATGCTAGATCGAACCAAATTGATCAAAATTAGCCTCTCTAGATCAACAAGTGTATTCCTTCTCACTCACTTTTACCTATGTTCATTAACCCTGTAATCTCGATCTATCCCTGAGTTTCCTAAAGGGATAGGTGCCTGACTTGTAACCAAACAATTTTAGATATTGACAACGAAATTGAATTTTTTGCTACAATAGGAAAAAAAACACTTTTTTGAAAGTTAATTTTGAGACCCGATAGCTCTCAAAGGCACAAAGTAATACCTTTAACGTTTTATCTTGCTCAAGCTCAATAGTATGGTCCATAAATATATATAACCTTTTGTCTCGTATACATATTGTAAGATATATACAGACCACCTTCTACTACAGTGGCACTACACCTTACTCTTGTTCATCTTTCTTAGCTTAGGCAAGAATAATCGCTATTCTACAATCATATTGAATAGAATTGGAGATATTGGGTCATCTTGCATTTGTCTTTTTTTTTGGAAGCATGGTCCTATTTGATCATTTAGTTTGATACCTTGAATGAGCTCTAAATGAGAGACTCTATACTTTTTTTAGAGACGGTTCAATAAAAAACCATCTCTAAAATTGCTCACCTCTCGAAATCGGTTTCTATAGGCTTTTAGTTTTCCAGTAACATCTAGAAATCACATTTGTAGAGACGGCTAGAGTTTCCAACCGCCTATGAAAATAGAAGCATTTTTAGAGGCGGCTAGAAACTCCACCCGTCTCTAAGAAATTGATTTCTAGAGACGGCTGACAATGTGGTCCGCCTATAAAATTAGGCGCAACACAAAAAGATCATAACTTTTTTGAAATCAAGTAAGATGAGGACAAACTTTATATCAAAGTCATCTAGCTCAAAGAGATCTATAACTTTGAGGTTGACAATTTTTTTTTTATTTCAAATAAGTTAGGAGGTCGAAGCCGGTTGACAAATGGGTTGTTTGGTTTTATATAGTGATCACTTTATTTCACAAGAGTGGTCTATGTAAGTTGATAAATGCTATCTCGATCTAAGAGAGCGACTCTTTAGTTTTATCCTAAATCAAACTATTTTATATATGTTTGACCAAGTTTATAAAAAATAATTTTATAACATCATAAAACTTATTTTATTATTATGAATCTAATGGCACTTAGGTGTTGTTTTATATAAACTTGATTAAATTTTGAAATAGTATGACTTAAAATATATTTTTTGGTTTAGGATAAAATATATTGTCTTTCTTTTTGAGAAGGGGGAGAGATACGGATGGGATCACTCCTCTCAAGTACTCCCTCCGTACCCAAAAGACCGTCATCGACCAGTTCAAATTTTTTCCCACAAAGACTATCGCGGGTAGCCCTGGGCAAATTTTATCGAGAACCGAACCGAAAAAACCGAGAACCGAACCGAATTTACTGAGAACCGAAGTCTCGGTTCCCTATTCGGTTCTCATTTATGAGGAACCAAAATTTGTTCGGTAAAATTGGTTCCCCCCTCGGTTAACCGAACTAACCGAGGAACCGAAAATAGTGTAGTAGTGTGTTGTCTTAGTGTCTTGCACTCTTGCTGAATGCTGATGCCTTGCTTCAGAAGTTAGCACTTTATTTATATATTTGTTATTCTGTTTGACTGTTATATTTGTCACTGTGGTTTTGTATGCAATCCTGCTGAAATGCTGTCAAAATTTGTTATTGAACATGCTGTCACATGGATTTTGGGTACTGTTCAGTTTTTTGGTTCTACCCGGAACCGAACCAAAAGAACCGATACCGAACTTAGTCGGTTCCATATTTTTTTTGAAAAAACCAATCGATATTGGTTTTCTGAAAACCGAACTTTGTTCAAAAACCGAAGAACCGATCGGTTCGGCTCGGTAGCCCAGGGCTAGTCAGGGCTAGTCGCGGGAGAGTTCACGTGCGCGGGCCGGTGTAGTAATAAAAAAAAAACTTCTCGGCCACTCGTTTCTTGCTCCGCACTCTCCTCCACTCATTTCCTGCTCCCGCACCTCCCCACTCGCCATCGAATCTCCAGCTCCTTCTGTTGAGCCTAGCCACACCCAGGCTGCGGCCACTGCAGGTCGGACTCCATGCACCGGCTACGGCCAAGGGGATCAGGCCCATGCTCGACGGCGGCGATGGCAGGACGGAGCCGACGCGCCGGTGGCGGCCATGGCTGGGCCGTCCCCACTCTGCCCGGGGGCGCAGCGCGGCCAGCCCAGCGACCCGCGGGGCTCGGCGCAGCCAGCCTATCGGCGCACAGGGGCGTAGCGTGGCCATCCCGGCGGCGGCGCGGCGCCGCGACTGCGATGGTAGAGGCGGTAGAGAGGGATGGGGAGGGGCGCGGGGATGGTGTCGAGTGGCCCGATGGAATCGGGCTACGGAAGAGAAGGAAGGAGGTGCGACGAACCTCGGGGAGCGGCCGGCGAATCAAACGCACGCGGAAGAACGGAGAAGATTCGAGAGCTAGACAACGGTGGGAGGCGACAGAAGATTGGGAGCAATTGCATATTTACAGGGGCAATATTGTAATTTATCACTGATCTTGGTAAACGTGCCCGATCCTAAACGATGGTCTTTTTCCGGGACAAAACAACAACAACAGTACGAGGGCTACAGCAGCGTGAGAAGGTGGCAGACAGGTCACCTTCTGACCTTCACGTGTTTCTCGACCCAAAGTCCCAAACACCTCAGAAAAAAAAAGAGCGTTTACGGAGAGCTGTTGGATGGAAAGATGAGGTTGTTCTTGTTCCGTTCCTTGTTCCACCCGGATGGATACCCCTGGAGCGTAGCGTGGACGACTGTGGAAGAAAAGGGTGCATTGCTCTGCATCGACGTCGATGAGTCGATCCTGAAGGCTACTCCGTACAACGGAGTAGTAGGAGTACCATGCTCGTAGCAAAAAAAAGATTAGTACTGTACAGGCATGGACATGTCGATGATGTCAGCAAAATCTAGCGAGTAGATTTCTGGCAGACTAGCCATAAGACGGTGGGACTGGGGAAGCAAGGATGAGCAGTACTGGTATCACAGAGAGAGATGGACCCTGTCTGTGACTGACCTCATCATGCACACTTGCACAGCCACAGCAAGCCTGCTACAGGTGCCTACTCCTACGAGTAGTAGGCTAGCTAGCTGTTTCTATACAGGCCTGGTTTAGTTCCAAAAGTTTTCGTCCCAAACTATCACATCGAATCTTGCGGCACATGCATGAAGTATTAATTATAGACGAAAAAACTAATTATACAGATTGGTTGAAAATCGCGAGACAAATGTTTTAAGACTAATTAGTCCATTATTAACCATAAGTGCTACAGTACTAACATGAACTAATGATGAATTAATTAGGCTTAATAAATTCGTCTCGCAGTTTCCAGGTGAGCTATGTAATTAGTTTTTTTATTAGTATCCGAAAACCTCCTCTGACATCACCGAAACATCCGCTGTGACATTTAAAAATTTTCATTTTACGAACTAAACGCAGCCATAGATTATAGATTGGCAATAAATTCCTTACCAAAATATACAGTGATTCATGTAACGATACTTCCAACCCCGGCTACACAAATTATATTTTTTTAAACAAATAGAAGATACAATAACTTAGGGGCTGTTTGGTTTATTCATTAACTCATCGAATATTTGGACACATGCATAGAGTATTAAATATAGACTAATTACAAAACTAATTGCATAACTTGTGACTAATTTACGAGACGAATCTTTTAAGCCTAAATAGTCTATGATTTGACAACGTGGTGCTACAGTACATGTGCTAATGATAGATTAATTAGATTTAAAAATTTTGTCTCGAAAATTAGTCTTCATCTATGTAATTGGTTTTGTAATTAATCTATATTTAATGCTTCTTATTAGTATCTAAACATTTGATGTGACATGAATTTTATGAACGACTATAGAACCAAACACCCCCTTAACCTATAGCCGCTCTATTATTACTCTTTCTCTAACTCGTATGCATATGCATGTTCAATGGTCAGCTAGCTTAGAGCAGTATAATAAGAGGCTATAAGCTGGCTAAATGTTAAGGTGGAGAAGAAAGAAGAAGAGAGAAAAGACAAGTGGTATATGAGCTTACAGGCGGCTCTGATACAAGAAACAAAAAACTTTGTGAGAAAGATAAATGGATTATATATTAATAATAAAAAACTAACTATGTGAGTGGGACGAGAGAAACAAAGAACCCTTCGAACCAGTAGTTGGCTCGCTTACGAGAGAACGGAGCATGCATGATGCATCTTCCGTGGAACGAACTGGTCGGGTGCTTTTGCACGCAATGGGCAATAGCCGAAGATTTCTAACGTGGAGTACAGAAGGTAGTCATGGGCCTCGTGTATAACCATTGGCATGGCATGTCACTGTAGCAGCATGCACGGGGAAAGGGGGGCACTGAAAACTGAAAAGAGGCACTGTGTTGCATAGGTTTGGCTACGGACGGAGGGAGAGGGACGCTTCAGGCCCCGATTAGTTCCCAATTTTTTTTTGCGCAATACTTGTCACATCGAATCTTATGTCATATGTATGAAGTATTAAATATAGATAAAAAAAACTAATTACATAGTTAAGTGAGAAATCGCGAGACGACACTTTCAAACCTAATTAGCCTATAATTAGACACTAATTACCAAATACAAATAAATGAGCTACAGTAACCAAAACCAAAAATTTTTGGCTTCTGAACGCGGCCTCAATTCTCTTGTTGAGCGAGCCCCGAACGGCCGAACCCAAGGAATCTGGCTTGTCCGCTTTCCCTTGGCCTCCTTTGCACCCCTCGGGACTATTCTAACACCAGTACTATCGTATTAAGGCACAGTTTGTTTGAACTTATTAGCTTAACTTATCTATCACGGTACAATATTTTCTTTTATAAAAAATTAGCTTCAACTGACTTATCAGTCGTAAAAACTATCAGCTAAACAGTTGTTTCGACTAATAATAAAGGATCTGTCTAGGCGACATTCGGTTATTTTGACCCCACCTATCAACTAATTTTTTCTCATATACTTACACTATCTTCTAGCTATATTTATACTGACTTATTACTATATTTACACTAACTTCTTCAGTGTAATTTATTGAACACAGTGGTGTAATTTGAGGACAATACAAATATATGCTAAATTTTCCAGAAAATTTTACAAATTAATTGTATGGATTCTAGATATCAGAGAATATATATCAAATTGCTCATAGATATCATCAAATTGCAGATCGAACCCATCTCTTCTACGTCCGATTCGGACGTTAGGTGGCCCGTGGTGGTGCGGACCGTGACAGCTGCTCCGGAATGCTGGCCTCGTGCTTGAGGAGGTCCCGTGCAACGTCCGCTATGCCGACAACGACACAGTGCGTGGAAGGGCTGAGGCAGGAGGTAGACGAGGGGCTCGTACACTAGTAGAGAACAGACCTTTTATCCGAGGCAAAAATGGGCTCTAGTCCCGGCATTTTTTGCGCCCGGGACTAGAGAGACCTTTAGTCCCGGTTGGTGTCTTCAACCGGAACTAAAGGTCCCTGCCCAACGGCTACTGCGCTCGGCACAGTGGCAGGGGACCTTTAGTCCCGGTTGGAGACACCAACCGGGACTAAAGATGGACCTTTACTCCCGGTTAGAGCCACCAACCGGGACTAAAAGTTCTACACCTTTAGTCCCGGTTGGTAACACCAACCGGGACTAAAGGTAGACCCTTTAGTCCTGGTTGGTAACACCAACCCGAACTAAAGGACCTTTAGTTCCGGTTGGTAACACCAACCGGGACTAAAGGTCCCCCGATGGGTTAGTTTAAAAGGGAAGCATCCCATCCATGGTTAGATGTGTTGTGTAGGTGGGGTGGTAAGCTACGCGCGAGGCAATGCATGAGGTCTTGGGTTCGAATCTCACGGGACGCAGCGGTGGGAGGCATTATTTTTTTTAAAGCTAGGAGGACCTTTAGTCTCGGTTGGTGTTACGCACCGGGATCCTGACCCGAGACTAAAGGACTCCCCTTTAGTCCCGGATGCTTGCTCCCGGGTGGGGAACCGGGACTAGAGGGGGTTCCCCACTGGGAGTAAAGCCCATCTCTGTATTAGTGGTAGCATGCCAGGATGCGGTCCAAGGCCCTTTACATCGACGTGCAGGTGGCCAATGAATGGGAGCAACGGAGGCGGGGCCGAAGGGCTGGCCTAGGGGCGGTGGCGGAGCGCCAATAGCGGTCTGGGAGCGACGAAACCGTGAGGCCGAAGAGCCTACAAGGTGCGGCAAGGGCAGCACCGCTAGATACGGGATCGGCCGCCCACCATGCCAAACAAGCGCAAATCGGACGATCACAAATTCATTTGACAGATGAAAGGGAAACAGCCGGTTGACATATAGCTTTTCTGATAATAAAACTATATAAACAAAGATATTAATAGAGTAATATGCAGCATGGGCCCTTGAACTTATCTTGGGTGCCACTTAGGTCCATAAACTCTTAAATCGTACTTCTGGCACCCTAATATTGTTTTAGTATGCCACTTAGGTCCATAACTCATCGGAACAAGGTTTTGACCGACGTGGCGTGGACAGCGTGGCGCAAGCTCATGTGAGCCGCGCGTGAGCCTGGTTTGGGGGACTGTTTTGAAAATAATCATCGTCTTCCCTAGGCGAGCCGCTGCCATCGCCACCGCACAGGGGCATGGGCGAGCAGCATGCACGAGCAGCCGCCGCGCAGCGAGCAGCATGCATGAGCAGCCACACAGGGCATGGGCGAGCATCATGCACAGGGGCACGGCGCAAGCTACATGCACGAGCAGCCGCACAGGAACATGCACGACCCGCCGCCGCGCAGGCGAGCCCGCGGCTGTGCACAGGCACACGCCCAAGCCGCCGCCGTGCAGGCTAGCACCAACCGCGGCTGCGCACAGGCGCGCGGGCGAGCCGGCTCCCAAACCGTGACTGTCATGGGCTGCCCGGGTGCCGCGCTCGCGGCGTCCCCGCCGTCGCCGCCATCGGGTGCTGGCCGCTCGAGCTGGGCGCAGCCGCGCAAAGGTCGTGCTCGCGCAGCGTCGCAGGGCCGAGGAGGCGAGCTGTCGTGCCTGCGAGGTTCGCTGAGGGGGAGGGTGCCGCTGCCGCCGGTTCCTTCCTCTTCCTTTTGCCGTTCTGCGCCGTTGGCTCCCGATGCGAATGTGTGTTGCGAGCAGCCGGACAGGCATGCGCACATGTGCGCGGGCGAGATGCCACCGGTGCGCATAGACACATTCGCGAGCTGTGACCGCGCAAGCGAGAAGGCGAGAAGCCACCGCCGGTGGTGCAAAGGTGTGCGCGAGCAAGCAGCTGCCGCGATCGCACGGGCGAGCACCGACGACGAGCGCCGATGCGCAGGTTAGCCGCAGCCGTCGCCGCAGCAACACGGGCCAAACACACACGCTGGCACACAGGACGGAGAAGCGCGCTCTACTAGACTGGGTGTCCCGCTACGACGTCGCCACCGGCAAATGCGGTCAGGAGCATGGCCACCCCGTCGCGCACATGCAAGCTCAACGGACGCCGCGCCGGAGCCGGACTATGTTCATCCTACTCCGGGCACAGCACGGCAGCATGCGAGCTCGACGGACGCCGCGTTGCGACGGTCAGGGGTTGAGTCAGGCTCCGAGCACAGCACGGCAGTAGAGCAGGCCGGGGTGGCTGGCGACGGTGCGGTGCAGGCCGCAGCAGAGCCGGGGAGCGCTGGGGCGGGGACGAGGAGTCGCCGGGGCATGGGCTCGCCGGTGAGCGGCCGCGCGAGGAGGGTAGGGCTGGTCTCCGTGCTCGCATCCTGCGCCGCTACGGCGTGCGCCTAGACGAGCGCGACGTCGTCTTCAAGGCCGAGCTCGTGGAGCTCCTCGGGCCCGGCTGCGCAGGCGACGCGCTCCTGCGCGTGTTCGTCGACGGCCAGTACCTCGGCGCCGCCGAGGATGTGCACTTCCTGCACGAGGCGGTCGAGCTCGGGCGTGCCCTGGAGGGGTGTGAGGCCGTGCCCTCACGGAAGCTCGGGTACATGGAGGCGTGCGCCGCCTGCGGCGACGTCCAGTTCGTGCCGTGTGAGACGTGCTACGGCAGCTGCAAGATCTTCGTCGAGGACGACGACGCGGGCGACCCGTCTCACGACGTCGGCGAGTTCCGGCGGACGACGCAGGCTCACGCGCAGCTCACGTGCGCTTACGCCACGTTGTCCACGCCACGTCGGCCAAAACCTGGTTCCGATGAGTTATGGATCTAAGTGGTATACTTAAACAACATTAGGGTGCCAGAAGTACGATTTAAGAGTTTGTAGACCTAAGTGGCACCCCAAGACAAGTCCAAGGACCCACGACGCATACTACTCATATTAATAATACCATACAAAATAAGTAGCAATAGATTTATCATGAAATATTTTATAATACACCTATTTAGTGTCATAAATATTGATGCTAGTTTGATAAAGTTTTAAATAGTTTGACCAAAGATAGAGTTAGGTTTGATTTTTTTTTTTGGCAGCAACCACGAAGTAGTAAGTATAATTTTACTGTTCTACCCTTGGGAAGACACACCAGAGGATACATACCGTGGTTTCGTGCTGTTCTGTATGGAGGCGGGGCGCTCCTCCTTTGCCTATTTCTTGCCTTCTTTTGAAACCGGAATCAGCAACAATAAGGGCGTGTTTAGATGGCAAATTTTTTTGTTTTGGCTACCGTAGTACTTTCGTTTGTATTTGACAATTAGTGTTTAATTATGGACTAATTAGGTTCGAAATTTTTGTCTCACGATTTCTCACTCAACTGTGCAATTAGTTTTTTTTCGTCTATATTTAGTACTCTATGCATGTGCCGCAAGATTCGATGTGACACTTTAGGGTGAAATTTTTTGGAACTAAACAGGGCCTAAAAACAGAAAATGAACAAAATGGAAAGGAAAAAAAAAAGTAGTAACCTTTCCCGATTTCAGATGAAAAAAAAACTAGTACCCTTTCCCGATTTCAGATGGAATCAACCACCGACCAAACCCGAACTTGTTACCGTTTCCATTTTTTCACCGCGGCTGATGCGAAGTGGTGGGTGTGTCTCGTGTACCCAGGCCATTTTAGGGCTGCACGCCTACGCCTGCCCCCGCCACTGCACAATGTACACAGGGGGTGATTGGTTGCTCCAAGTTTAGCGAGCCGGGATGGAGTGGCTGTCAAGGCTCTTTCTATGATAAGACTATATACTTTGTTGTATTTGATTGTCTTTATTGTTAGTCCAATACAAAATGAGATCGTGTTTGGTTGCACACATGCATCAAAGTTTTAAGTGTCTGACACATGGGCCTCTGCATCATACGTGTATGAAGCCATCCCGGCTCACGAGGGAAGATGAAATTGAAAAGATGGAGGCGTGCGGGATAAAGGGGGCAGATGAATAAAACAAAACAGACAAAACGTATAAAAAGAGGAACCTAACATCACCACAGTGCACCACTTAATCGGCCTGTTCGCTGGTTGGTTTCTGGGCTGGTTTGGGCTAGCTGATGCTGGTCTATTGTGAGAAGAAAATACTGTTGGCTAGCTGGTTTAGGCTGACTGAAACCAATAAACGAACAGGACGAATAGCGGATGGGATTCTGAACGAAACGAGCAGGGCAACCAATCGCCCCCATAATCCACTGCAAGGAGGTGCAAGGCAATAGCCTTGCCCCCTCCCTCGCTCACTGCACTGCTCCCTAGCTACCTGTGCAGGGCTGGTTCCCGGCCCTCTGCTGCGTCTGCACTGCACGCTTACATTATTATTGGAGTTTTTTTTTCTCTAGGACACCACGAAAACGTGATTTTGTGCCAAACACACTACATTGTTTATTTTAGGCTGCTGGACACTGCAAACATGAGGCTTTTGTACGCTACACATTATCACGGTTAAAAATGCTTTTCTGGTCTGGGTACATACATAGTGCCACATGAAAGACCAAAATGACCTCACTTATAATGGAGATAGATTCTGGACGCCAGCCCCATTCAAGAACATTTCACATGTTGGGTACAATATCAAATGACAGTATTTATGCACAGCATCAAATAGACAATATGAAACAAAGTTTAATTAAACCGGCATAGCTTAACAAGTGCATGGCCTCACACGTCAGAGCACAACTTAATAACTTGTCACAAACTAAAGTCTTCTCTATGTGAGCAGCATCATACAGAGGTGCAAAAAACCTTAACATGTCCCAAATTTACATCAATTTGGCATGTCAAAATGCTTCTTCCAGTTTTCTTGTACACGCATACACAAATATCATATCTACATGAGATGGTCTAGTGCCATTATACCATGCACCTCGGCTTCCTCTATTGCAAGTTTCCTAGCACGGCTGCAAAAAATGGCATGGATTAGGAAAAATATTAGTTTGAATCTCATCAAGTTTGGTTGAATCTCATCAAGTTAAATGAAAAAAATACTTACTGCCTAGTCAGTGCTCCAGGACTGCAGTTAATCTCATCAAGTTTCCTAGCTCGGCTATGAAAGATGGCAATAAGTAAGGAGAATTTTATTTTCAAATTCATCAACTTTGCTTATTAGTTAAATGAAAAATAATTACCTCCTAGTCAGTGCGCCAGGACTACAGTTAAGGTCAAATGGGCTTGATGATCCCTACAGGAGCCTAAGTGGTGTACTAGGGCTAGCTGTTGCTGCTACTTCTGTGATGACTTCCCTCCTAGTCCTCTTTTCCTTAGGTGTACTTGTATTGGCGGCTACCTCCTCTGTTATGACTTCCTTCTGCTTCTTGGCTCTCTTTCTCTTAGGTTTTGGTGGTGCTGGTGGTGGAGCATTTGAGTCGTACATAGTCTCATTGCAAGTTTTCTGAGTGTGCCCAAATTGACCACATCTCTTGCATTTCTTCCTATTCTTGCTGCCTCCTTCCTCGGCTCCTTTCACTCTCTTTGTCCTTGGTCTACCTGCTGACCTCTTGAGTATTGGAGGCCATAGCTTGAATCCTATGTTCACTTGAGGCCATAGTGTCTTGTCTGGTATAGGTTCAATCCAACCTTCATATGCAGCTTTGAACCTAGATATAGAGTAACAATTGTCAACATAATCCTCCAACTCTAGACCCCTGTAAGAGCATATCAAATTGATTGCATGGGTGCATGGTAGTCCAGTGATTTGCTATTTATTGCAAGTACATGTTCTTTTTTCTAGGTTCACAGCATGTCTCCAAGGAGTCAAGTCCTTGTAAACACCACTTATCTCTGCTGTGTGTCCGACACCTTTGTGGATTGAATACCCAACTAATCCTCTACTTTTTGCATTGAGGTCCTTCACAATGTGTGGAAGCACTTTACTGTTGAGCTTCATGGCAAGTCTTCTCCTTTGAAATAACTTATCCATGATTTTTTGTCTAATTCTATCCATTAGATCTATCACAGGAAGCGACTTCTCATGTTTAATCCAATTGTTGAAGACTTCAGCAATGTTATTGGTCACATAATCACACTTGCTGGTTGTAGAGAAGTAACATCTTGCCCACAAATGCTTGTGATTATCCTCAATCCACTTCAATGCTTTTGGCGATGATTTCTTCATGATATTGTAGTGCATGTCAAACAAATCTTTCCTGTAAACTCTTGCTGCTGGCCATAGATTCTTCTCAAAGACTTTACCATGAAATCTCTTTTTGAAGTTTTTGTACAAATGTCTCATGCATTCCCTGTGCTCTACTCCATTGGTGAAGACATTGGTCACCGCTATGTCAATGCCTTTCTCAGCATCAGTTGAGATAACAAGTCCAGGTGGGGATCCAACTGCCATTGCTAGGTTACTCATGAACCATCCCCAATTTTTCTTAGTCTCTGATCCAAATACTCCATATGCCACAGGGAACATCCAGTTATGTCCATCAATACCTATGGCAGAAGCTAGTTGCCCCTTCCACCTTCCAGTAAGAGCCATGGAGTCAATGCCTAGGTATGGTCTGCATCCATTTTTGAATCCATCTATACATGGCTTCAAAGCAACAAACATCTTGCTAAATCTGATCTTGGACCCAACCTTTTCATAATCTATCTTAACTATACTTCCAGGAGACTTCCTTTCTATCTCTTCCTTGAATGCAAAAGCGTGTTCAAAACTATCCTCCCACTTGCCCAAAATCTCATCAATAGCTAGCTCCTTGCCATTGTAGACAATCCAATATGATAATTGGATCAAGTACTTCTCTTCCAGCTTCTTTAAAGCAGCAGGGCCAATTGTTGGGTCTTCCCTGAGCCATTGAACTACCCTGTCCCTAACCCAAAACTGGTCAGCCATACAATTGCTCTCCAGTTTGCTTGTGCTTTTACAGTAGTGCTTGTTAGGTATCTTCTTAATCTACAAAAAAACAATGACATAATTTAAAGGAGTTGGCTATAAATTAAGAAATAGAAAATTAAGGAACAAAATTAAGAAACATAAATAAAGGAACATAAATAAAGGAGGTACCATCCATGTCCTTCCATCTTGCAGTTGTGATGCATGTATTCTCCACTTGCACTTTTTGGCCTTGCAATATCCTCTATACCTCTTGGCTTCACTATAAGGAGCTGCAATTTCAATCTCATTTAGAATAGCATATTGCCTAATTGCTCTTTTAAAGGTTTGTCCATCCTCAAATGTCACACCAACTTCAATCTTTGGATTTTCTAAGTCAGTTACATGGTCAACAATCTCACAGCCTTGTTCACCATCAACAGCACAATCATCATTGTCTTCATCAGAATCAGGAATGCAATCAAATTCATTTTCATCATCAGAAATCAAGTCAACATGAAAGACCTTCTCACCATCTACACCAACATACTCAGTTTCATCGTTTTCGCCCCAAGGATCATCATCTGTAGGGTTTTCCTCAGTCCCAGATTTAATAACAGGATCAGAGAGATCTGCTAGAGTGGTACATGCGCTCTGTTGTGTGGGTTGTGCATGCGGATCTGCTACTACACAAGAAACAGAATGTATGCTCTGTTCTATGGGCGGCTGATGAATGCTGAGCCCGAGCCTACAAGCACAGATGAAATCAACTCCTATAAGGATACTGCTAAAGCCCAAATATATATCTAACGAACTCTAGGCCCCCAAATCTCATGAACCCATGTCATGTTCTGAACCCTAAATCCTCAAATCATTTGGGGGAAATTTGAATCTTACCCGTCAGGAACCCAGGACAGGTCTGACACCTTCTTTAGGGAGTCATCGCTGCATAGTCGCTCCACTCCAAGACCGGGGAGTGGGGACCGAGTCGCAACCATCGGGCCTGGTCTCTTAGTGCAGCTCGCGGATGGAGAGAACTTACTGGAGCTAAGTTGCATCAGTGGCAGGAGGCATGGCGTGTGTGATTGGTGGCGGTCGGTGAAGAGTCGCCAGAGATTATGGCAAGCCGAGAAAAATTGCGGAGGCAGCGGCGAGATGCGTTGCGACTACAGGATGGTGCCGTGAATAATCTGGATAGGATGCGGAGCCGGTGTGCAGGTGGTGTATCTGAAGGGGGTATTTTGGTCTTCCTAGGCTACGCCATCACCCTTCCGACCAGGAAATCATTTTTTAATGGATCCGATGTGTAATAGACAAATTGATGCCTTTTGCA
This sequence comes from Miscanthus floridulus, assembly GCF_019320115.1. Lineage (NCBI taxonomy): Eukaryota > Viridiplantae > Streptophyta > Magnoliopsida > Poales > Poaceae > Miscanthus > Miscanthus floridulus. The sequence continues at coordinate 31,560,472 of NC_089587.1, read as the reverse complement.
GTGTCCAGGAGTCTAAAACGGCAAATTGAGTGTGCTTGGCACAAAACCACGTTTTAACGGTGTCCACCAGACAAAAAACTCTTATTATTGTTGCCTTTCTGCACACTGTACAGTATTCATTTTTTAATATAAAACATGTGTTGCCCGTGATGCAATTTGTCAGATATTCGGTGTTTGGAGATGTGATTATAGTCATCTACGATTAGCTCTGAAACAGGAGATGTGATCAGCTATAGTCATTTACGATTAGCCATCTAGGAGTACTCTCGCGCGTCGTAAACCAGTAACGGAAGAAATCAACGACCCTCTGATACAGTTTTGGTGATTAATAACGGGATAGGTCCTGTTTGTTTCGCCGAAATTAGACTGCTGATGCTGATTTGTTGTGAGAGGAAAAACACTATTCATTCGCTAAAAATACTACTGAAGTAGTGCTGAAATATAGAGCGACAATTTATTACAGCAAACAATGTTTGCTAGTGCGAAGGTTTAACTCCGAAGATGCAAACAGAACGCAGCGAAGGCGGAAAAAAAAAAGCATGACAGAGTACTATCTTTTTTCTTGATTCCCATGTATGGTTTTGTAGAATAGAATTGGTAGAAGGGCGCAGACTTGTAAAAGATTAACACATGGGTAGCATTGCACGTCCGGATTAAAGGTCTATTCGAATTCCAGCTTCGATAGCATCTTCTAGGAGGGAGCCGTACCAAATATTTTAGGAGGGTGGGTTATTTTCTGATATTAAAAAAGCCAGAGTCGTTTTTTTTTTGCCAAGAGCTGGAGTTAAAAAAGTGACTCCTCATCCTAGGTACTACATCTTCTTGAGAGGAGCACTCGAGGAGAAGCAGTGTCAAACCAACCCTAACTATTGAATGATTTTTTATGTGGTTGACCTCTAATTCTTTTAATCCCCCCCACTCCCTTATCCCTTCCTTTAGGTTCCTTACAACATCACCCCATGTGTCATCAATCAATTTATACTACCCCTATTCTAAATTATAGATTATTTTGACTTTTATAAATACTACCTTTGTCACAAAACCATAGGTGTATTTTTGGTTAATATGTTTAAAGTTTGACTAAATATATAGATACAAATATTATAATATTTATATATATATAGTTAGTCAAACTCAATGTACTTTAACTTGGTACTGTACTAGAATTACATTCTCTCATAAACAGAGGGAGTATATACTATGTATCTAAACAACATTAAGGTGCATAACAAACATTATATACCTAAGCTAAAATGAACTACTTTTTGAGACAACAGAGTACCATTTTCTAACTGTCAAAAATAAAATGGGAAAAATGTTTAACTAAAGAAAAATATAGATAGATTTATCTTGCGATTGAAGATATTACTTGGTGGCTTATGCAAGTGAAGCATCGAGGTCCTACACATGGCAATGCAAAACTGAGGTTCTGGGATATGCCGAGAGCCTTCCGCGTGACGCGAATGATCACCCACTGCTGTAGTTGGTACATACCAGTACTGTACGTCTTGTACTAAAACAACTTTACCGTTCCTTCTCGCGTGAACAACTCTACGATTTTAACAAGCCTCAAGCGATGGTCACAGAAGGTTTTTGAGAACCTCTCAAGTAATGCAAAGGCAGTTTTGTTTATCATATGTCAAGCATACAATATATGAAGTCCACATGCTGCAAAGCTGAAACCTTCGTCCTGTTCGCTTGGCTTATAAACCATACTTTTTTCAGCCAACAAATAATATTTTTCTCTCACAATAAATTAGCCGACAATACTTTCAGCTATGACTTATCAGCCAAGCGAACATGACAGATTTTTTTTCTTCAATCGTAAATAGTGGAGCAGAACACAAGCTTTCCTTACCCAAGTTAACTGGGTAGTACTGTACATTCATACAAACTTCAACTGTAAATGTGAATGTGAATTCGATTTGGAAAGAATCCAGAGAACCAGTACAGGCTAGAGGCTACTTCCATATAGTAGATCATACTAGAGGTAAGGAATCTGAAATTTGCGAGAATCTGGCCAAAATCCTAGATGCCGTGTTGTGCAACCCGCAAGAATCCAACAGGGTGGGGAATGCTAGGCATAGATTCTTTGTACTCATTGCAAAAGGGGGACGCATACATGTCGAAACCTGCAGGCTCGAACCTACTGTAAGAAGCTACCTAGTACTATGACAGTAGGAGATCCAAAGCATGAACATGAGCATGTTTGCTCTGAATTCAGACTTTCTCCAAGAGCTTCTCTGTTTGACACAAGCTATTCAGCTTTATACAGAGTCTGTACAGGGTGGAATTCGACACAGAAATGCTAATCCGCCTGGAATTCTATTCCTCCTGTTGGAGAAGACTAGTAGCTATGGGTGATGCAGCTCCAACAAAGAATGCTATGCTACACGCCTTATGAATGGTATGCATCGCATCACATCACCAGGAGAGTTAAGACTCATCCTAACTGGAGGGGATAGGAGCTGTATTACTTCGTTCTTCTGTCAAGATAGCAACAGCAGTGTCCTCCCTTGATGGAACTTTTAGCCAGACCTTCATTGAGTCATAAACAGTAAATCCTATGGCTACAGATGGCACCACCTGTGAAAGCAAGTGTAAGACGTATATTTTGAACATTAAATTCAGCATATTTACTTTACTGACTTAATTAATAATGAGAGATAAACATTATATATGCAGTACTCATAAGTCATCAATATATGCAGATCATGTAAGCCACTCTTTTTTTTCTTTTATGCCAGCAGCACAGAACTGAAAGGAAAACATGCAGATGTGTCCAAAATAAAATAGCAGTACTAGTAAATAATGATCACACAACCAGAACCACAGCCCTTGGTAAAACATTCTAACAACTCCATTATTCAGCTAAATTAATTAATTAATTGACATCAAAAGGCAAGTTCTTAAATGAAGAAATAACTTTGGAGACCAGGGACAATACAAATCAGAACTTCAGCCAAAGTCAAGTTCTACAGTCAAGACCATGGGAATTGCACTGTTTTAACAGCTTCTGCTTACCTGTCACATTCGTCTAGCAGCCAAAATTAGAAAGAAAAAAACAACTAAATAAACTTTTACTGGAACAGTAAAGGAAATATCTCACCTTTAAATAGTTGATAGATACTCCTGAGAATAGTTGTCGCCAACCTTGCTGTTTCGCAATCATAACCAGGCTTTCAAATGTTCCTTTACCCACAAGGCTGGATGATGAAAGTGCTTGAACCTGAAAATGATGCGCCACATATTATTTAGAACATATAAATGCTTTATGGCCACATGCTATGAGCAAAACAATACCTGCATTTGCCGCCTAACAACATCCAGGGGGTATGTTATTGTCTGACCTAGCAAACCTGCAACTGATCCGCAACCAAGCTTTGCTATGATATCTTTTCTGTGTTCTTCAGGAACGTGGCTCTTCATCTTCTCGTAGAAGTAGAATTTAAGACCAGAGTAAGGGAAGATTCCATATAGTGAAGGAGCTGAAGAACAATACATTTTAGTTAATAGCTGGGTGTATATCAGAAACTGGCCTTGAGAAAAGAGTGAAATGCAAATACATGCATATCCATGCCACGGTATATGCCTTTCAATCCATTCTGTCTGTATATTGTTTTGACACAATCCATGATCCCTTTATAAACCTGTTCAGAGGGCTTAGATTCTCTGAAACCCACATTCACTGCACCTTTTACCTGCAGAGAGGACAACTAATTACAAAGGTATAAACAATCAAATGGGACATATGTTCATAAGTAAATTATGCTAATCATATCCTTTTTCAGAGAATATGTTGATACACAGTACAGCAAATGTGACTTGAAATCCAACAGAAGTGTGGTTTTCCAGTTCAGCGAAGGATGCCAACCTGATAAGCCAACTTTGTGCGGATTAGATCAAGAGGATATGTGCATATGACAGCTGTTCCTCCTGCTATCGATCCGGCCACGAGATCAAGAACAGGCCCTTGCTTGACATTAGGAAAGCCAAGAATGATCCACCGGCGGTATTCTTCATATGCCATATAATGCAAAGCTGCATAAGGAACAATTCGAGCAACACTAGCTCCATTTCCCCTAAGGAAAGACAATTGAAAAGTCAAGCTCAAGTGTGCAACATGTATTAATAGACTACCATTTGTCATGCAAATTAGGAAGAGGCAAACCTGTAAAACCCTAAAAGACCTTCTGTCCAATAGATTGTTCGGAAGGTTCCAATCAATCCAGAACCACGTAACTCTGCTCTTCTTGTCTGGAAGCTCCAACATAGTTTTAAATATTAGAAGGCTACTTAATATTCATAGTGATATAGAGGAACAGGACTCTTTATAAGCGCAGGTTCAAAGCATGACAATAATTGACTTGGACTATAATTCTTTCAAACAGTGACAACAAGCAAAGTTTCATGATGGCAATTCTTAGCTACCAGTGTTAAATGTGATGCACATACAAGACACTTCTGAAAGAAAAATTCCAACTATCAGCCAACCTAGCAGACAGTTATAAGTTGATACCAAGGTTGCTGGGAATGTTTGCTAAGCTGTAATACATAACTTCCTTCCCAAAAGGAGTAGTTTGCTGTAACATAATGGAAAAAAATTGGGTGGATACAGCATCCACCCGAACTCCGTACATACCCCTTTCCGATGGAGGAGGCGTGGAGAGCCTGCAGATCCTACGTTTGTTGTCAAGCACCTCTCCACGTTGTTTTAGTCGCTCGTGCATCGGCTGACGTCATGACTCAAGCCGAGCGGAGGAGTCTCTGATATGCACGCACACGTGTCACCTGTTGAGGCGCACTATGCATGGAGTCTCGGTGGATGCTGTATGCACCCATTTTTTGTCCCAACATAATACTTCACCTGAATACAGAGAGTTCACCAAAGAGAGACAGTAGTCATCTAAGATAGAATACCGAATGGGGATCTCCTTTCATCGAAGCTCAGACTGCTACACATGATGATCACATCAATCAAGACGCTGCAATCTTGTTCCAGTTCATATTTTATCAGAGGTTCCGTCTAATTTACCAATGGAGCATGTTTCTACCACATTCAATCTCAAGAACAAAGAAACCAACCACTTTCGTAAACCTTTCGGCCCCATTCGGATGGTATGGTTCTGGAGGAATTTGGACGGTTTGGAGGAATTTGTGAGAGGAAAACACTGTTTCACATGAAAAAAGAAGCGGATCAAGCCGGGTTTAAGGGCATGCGAACGGGGCCTTCTTGTCATACAGACCCTTGCAGTCACAATACTGCCCAAGAACAAAGAATGAGTTACGGGTTACAAAGAAAAGGTTTTTACCCGTGTGCCATTATAAAAGTTGGTAATTACATTCAAGTCACTAAAAAAGTTAAGTTCTCATAAGTGCTACTGCTCTGAACTCTTTTGTCCTTTATGCCACTTCCGTCAGATTTAGCCCTAACGGTGTCAAATTGTGGGTGTGAAAAGTAAAAAATATCCTCAAGTCTGAATACGCAATTAATCTTTTTTGAGCATGTTAATGACCTCAAATGAAAAAACTCAAAACTAGAAAGTTGTAGATCTCGACAATATCTACAATTTTTGTAAAAAAGTTATCTTTCATTTAATTCCGTAAAAAATGATTTGATATGATTAATATGTCTTAGAAAAATCACATTTTTTATACAGAATCAAATGAAAATAATTTTTATATACATATTGTAGATCTTGATAAGATCTATAATTTTCTAGTTTTGAGTTTTTTTCATTTAAGATCGTTAAGATGCTCAAAAAAATTAATTACATATTTAAACCTAAGAGTATTTTTGACTTTTTACGTCCGTAGTTGGACACCGTTAGTGCTAAATCTGACGAAAGTGGCGTGTAGGGTAAAAGAGTTCAGAGCTGTGGCACATATGAGAACTCAATTTTTTTAATGACTTATGGATAATTACCGACTTTTATAATGGCACAGTTAAAAGCCTCTACCAAGAACCGATCCCCTCCAGCAAACTGTAACTAGATTGTCGCATGACTGTTGAAGTTCACCTACCATTCAAGATTCCGTGATCACGCAACTTGCATCTATAATTGTAATTACAATAAATACTGCAGAACCCAACACAGTGCGCGAACGAAGAAAGAATCCACCGTCCAAGATCGGGCGAGAACAGCCGCCACACGAAAACGCATCTCAGCTCCCGGCCCCCAGAGAGGCAAATTATACCACGGCAACATTGAACCAAGATACATCGCTATCCGTTGTCAAAGACAAACTTGTCGGCCGCGCGGGTGCGCAAGGATCGTGTGTGCGACGCACCTGGAACAGGATCTTGACGCGCTCGAGCGGCGCGACGGCGGTCTTGGCGACTCCCCCAGCGACGCCTCCGGCGAGGAGCTCCCGCACGGCGAGCGGCAGCCCGGGGCCGCTGGCCTCTGCGGCCTCCCTGGCCCGCGCGTCCATGCCGCGCGCGCCCCCGCCCGCTTCGTCCCCTCCGCTCCTGTCGGGCGCGCGGCGGGAGGAGAGCGAGAGGGAGGCGGAGGCGACGCGAATTGAGGTGGAAGAAGAGAAGAGAAGGGAGGAGGGAGACCGCGGGGCGGAAGGCGGAAGGGAATCAGGCGAATCAAGCGGCGCGGGGCCCACGTGTAAGTGGAAGCAGTGTGGGGCCGCGTGGACGCGGCGGCGGAAAGCGAAAGGAAGCCGCCGGTCAGCCGTGGCCGCCGAGATGAGAATGTTTTAAATAGAGTAAAATAGACACGCGTGGTTCATGCTACCTCGATAGTTTTTGTTGTGCACGTGGTATCTGGTATGCCAACGAAAATTCTTGTAAATAATAATTTCTAAAAGTAATTGCTAGTGTTGAAATGTTTTTAGTCATTTTTAGATTTTTGAGATAAAGATGGTGTTCCTACCTTTTGCATCGATGCACATGGATTATGTTTATTACATTTTACGTCCATGTTTATTACATTTTAGGGAGCAGGGACATGCAAGAAGCAGCGTCGACAGAAGGCTGTTTCTTGAATTGAAGCGTCGCCCGTCTCTTGGATGTTTAGCTTCTGAGTAATACAGTAACTCATATCATTATACTAGGACGGTCTGGCCTTACGCGGCTTCTTCTAGACCTTCTAGGGCACTCGCTTAAGCGCGACATTCGTATGTTTAAACTCTTCTAACTTAATTAAAAAAATATGTAAATCTTTTGCGTATTTGAGAAAAACATTAACATGGTTTCATCCGGTGGTCTAACTGGCATGATGTATAATAACTCTGCCAACACATAAGTCTAATTGTCACACCAAATCAGCCGGAACAGTGTTTCGACTTATTTTTTTAGCGAAACGAACGAGGCCATAGTGTGGTTGAATGATGTACTATTGAACCTTTAAAAGTGGGACATCTTGTTTATCTATGGTAAAACACATATGTCCGCAAAACACCTATGAACTAAGCTATTATTGATACGTAACGGAACGATTTATGTAGACTGTTTTCAGCCGGAGTCGCTGCCTCCATTCGTATGCATGGCAATGGCATGCTTTGTGATACGAACCTAACTCGTAAAACACCAATGTCCGTAAAACACTTATAGATGACTTTGGGTTAGGTGCATGGCTGGCATTAGCAAAGTTGAGTTTACAATGGGTGTAGATACGTTTCGCATAATTCGCAAAAAAAAGAAGATACGTTTCGCATAATCTGTTAGTTGAACGTGCAAAGTACAAAGGGATTGTGAGAATAACGAATATCTTATCCTTTTTTCTCTTTTTTGAGCAACATCTTCGTCCAGGCCAACATTTCTTTGGCCTCGTTCGCGTGCCTTTAAACCTAGCATCCTTTTCTTTTTTTCATCTGAAACCATATTTTTCTCAAACAAATTTTTTCAAACCATCCAAATTCCTCCAGAATTTCTCCAGACGAAGGAGCATTGTTTTCAACCAGGCGTCAGGTTTTGACGCAAGCCCATTCTCTATTGCAACCACCCTAGGCCCAATAACAAAGAGACAGTTGACTCAATTAAAAAGGCCCAGTGGAAGCTGCTCCAATTGCTTGGACGTTGGACCTTAAAATCCATGCCATTTTCAAGCCGGCGTTTCTAGCTCTTCTTACGATCACTTTTGTCCCGTTTTGCCCGCGTCTCTGAATTTTGTCGATTTTTAAGATGAAGGTTAATTAGCCTGACGCAACGAATCACTCAGAATCGAGCAGCAAGGGAATATCTTGGGTGGACACTTGTACTAGTATATATCATGGTACATACTGAAGAAAGCAGCAATTAACTGGCTTTCAGTTTCAGGCGAAGCAGCAGATTTCCAGCATGATCCAGTCGTCAGCACTCAGCACAATCCATGGAGCCTGGAGTTATTAATACTTGTACTAATTTGGCGCGCATTGTCCATCAGTTGGGAACGCGGACCGCCTGGGGCATGAGCGCCTCCTGACGCGCCGGCAGCGTGCGGCAGTCCGCCGGCACGACGGCGCCCACGCCCGCGCCAGCGCCAGCGCCAGCGTCTTCTTCCGCGGCGGCAGCGGCGCGGGCGATCTCGGCGTCGACAATGCCGAGGAGCACCCTGGCGAGGTCCTCGAAGCCGGCCCATCCGCGGACGGCGGCGGCTGGCGGCGAGGCCGCGATGAGGTCGCACACGGGGTGCCCCGCCCGCGGCATCACGTAGTCACCCTCCCGTAGCTTCAGGGACGGGCAGTAGTCGCCCCGGCCGTCGCCGAGGTACACCACGGTCCTCCTCCTCCGGGTCTTCGTGGTGCTGGCCGCCCCGGCGGCTGCTTCTTCTTCTTGGCGGAGGATCCTCTCCATCACCTTGCCCTGAACGAAAGCAAGTAACATATATGATCGGCGTCAAGAGCGAGCCAGGTCCGGCAACCGATGGCCAAGAAGCGACTGATCGGACATGCATGCCCACCTTGCACATGTTGGGCGGGCAGGTCGGGAGCGCGCATCCGTGGCCGTGTGCGCCGGCGCCGAACTCATGGTAGGGGCGGATCCTGAGGCGGCCGGCGGCGTCGACGTGGGCCGGGTTGGTGTGGGTGCCGGAGAAGTAGGCGGCGAGGCCGTGGTGCGCGAGGATGGCGTCGATGAAGAAGGCGTTGGCGTCGCTCAGGATGCGCAGCTCGCACCTGCATGCATCATGCGCTCGCATCGCCACATCGCCATTACGGGTGAATGAAAAAAAGAGAGGATCTGGACTCGGGAGTGGAAGTGGATCAAGAAAGAACCCATGCGGGCCATGCGCAGCGCAGGCCGGCAGGCAGCAGAGAGCACGTACCCGAGGGCGTAGGCGGTTTTGATGGCGGCGACGACGTGCGGGGACAGCGGCGCCGTTCTGAGGCTGTCTCTGATGTCCTCGGCCGTCTTGCCCTCCGAGTGCAGCTCGCCCATCATCGCATCCTGCAGCCAGGGAGATCCATCGGTGAATCGAAGCTGTTCAGTCTCCTTTCTTCAGTGATGGATCGAAAAATTAAACGACGATTCCAAATCCGTGAAAACAGAGCATGCAGGAATGCGCAGCCAGTAGCGGCCGGCCGGCACTTACGATGGCGTGGTTCCAGGGGAGGTGGCGCAGGAGCTCGTCGAACCGGCTGGTCGCGCCGAGGGCGTCGACGACCCAGTTGTCGCTGTCGCAGTCGACGATGGTCTTGTCGAAGTCGAACACCACCAGCGGGGCGCCACCGTTGCTCGCCGCCATTTATGGTTCAGAGCGAGCAGAGGAAAACGAGAGCAGAGACTGAGACGTGCTTTGGTCGTCTGATGAGCGCGGATCCGTTGGACCGCCATTGGCGATGCATTTATAGGGAAGCTAGCTAGGCGACGTAGCACTAGCACCCATGGGCCATGGCAGCTCGACGAAGCGGCCGGAATTGGCGGATGCAACACGTATGCAGGACGTAATGGAATATTACGCAGGGGAGACGGCACCGTGCCCCTTAATGCGCTGTGATGGCGTATGCATTATTGCGTTGCGTCCACAGCAAATGCATGCAAGGCCTAATTCTGCTTTTGGACTTGGATTGGGATCGCCTGGATGGCCGGGTGCACCACAAATTCAGGTATCCGTCGACCGCATTTATCAGCGATACCATACAAGAGATCTGACGACCGCGGATGACAACTTGTTTAGATACTCAACTACGTATTTCAGTCTCGACCGATCTTGAAGAAACGGTTTCCGCCTCGCCAGATCTCTCGGGCACGGGCCCCGTGTCGTCCGACCCCGAGGGCATGGGCTTCGTCTCGCCCGACCCCTCGGGCGCAGGCTCCTTCTGGCCCAACCCCTCAGGCGCGGGCTGCGCCTCGCCCGGCGGGGTCCGTACCACCTCAACCACTATGGGTCCAAGCGTGTGGTCCTGGATCAAGCCTCTGACATCAGAAGTGGCGCGGGCATGCCTTGACATGACCCGTGGCCACGACAGGCCATGCCCGGGGGTTTGCATCGCCAACAGTGATGGATGTGTGGGCGTTGTGCTGCATAATCCCCGTACGACCGCTGACAGGCATGTCGGTTCACCACGCTGTCCGCTGGGACGGGATGGAACGCCACGACCAGCTGATGACGTCGGGGCATAGCACCAGTGGTGAACAGGAGCCCAACGTGGAGCCGTCCCTGTCACCATCTACAACGTCGGTGGGGCCCTCATGAAGGAGAAGAAGGATGCGGCGGTCCCAGAGGGCTTCTTCTCCTCGATTTTCTCCCTCTCTCTCTCTCTCTTCTCTTTTCCTGATGTAACCTGCATCTCCCCCTTCTTCTATAAAAGGAGGAACACAACGCAACACACACACACAGGGATATAGGCACGAGCACACGGCTGAGCAGCTGAATAAACTCTCAGCACTTTTTAATCCTTTCACCAGAGACCTGGAATCTGTTCTCTCTCTCGCCCATCTGTAACCCCTACTACAGACAGTGCCGGTAACACAAGCAGTAGTAGACTGGACGTAAGAACGTTCTGCCCGAACTAGTATAATCCTTATGTTCTTCGAGCACACCATCCAGGCCAGACACGCAAACTAGAAATTTACTAGCCGGTAATCCGAAACATCGATGATTGGCGCGCCAGGTAGGGGATTTTTGCGCGTCTCGACGTCCACATTAGGCCTCAGATGGCTAGTCACGGCGTCAGCTGGGTCCTGGACGTGCACATGCGCTTTAGGAGTATGGACTTCATCGCCACGACGGAGGGAGAGTTGGCGTAGACTCTCGCTGCTGTCTAGTCTCTCCACTCCACCAGCCTCGACGCGATCGTCGAGGCGCTTGAGGAGCTATAGCTGCACGCGCCAGAGGCCCGTGTCCCCGGTAGCGACCGGCTCCTCGGCTTCAACTACGGGAGGCTGGAGTGCCAACTCGACGCCTTCCTAGGACCCCGACCGTCCCAAGAGGAGCTACGCTGTCTTACTTTCTCCTTCGCCAACGCCGTGATGCAACTCGCCGGAGGGGAACCGCTCTCCCCGGAACACCTCACCCGGGGCGCCCCGGCAGCATTCTCGTTCGGTCTGCGCAATGCTGCAGGGACTATTGGCCACCTCATGGCGCAGCGCTTGCACCCATCCCCTACGAATGACGAGTTTGTGGAGATGACTGAATACGTCGTAGAATCTTTCCACAACCTTCTTTGTAGGAGATTCAGTGTCGCTCTCCAACTCTAACTCCAGCAGGGGGAGCCATCACCCCTCGCGAGAATGTTTTATGGTAGGTACCCCCGAGGGACGCATCGAAAGCGTCCACAAGGGAGGGGCTACCCCACCAAACGACCTCGATGATGAGGTCGAGGAAGATACAGGGGCCCTCCCTCGCATGCGGGTAGAACAGCTAAGGGCGCAGCACCAGGAGCTCGAGGATGCATGGCTCCAACTCGAGCAGGAGCACATAGAGCTCGAGCGAGAGACCGAGCACCGTGGAGACGGTGGGCGTGATCGCACCATGGCCCGCGACACGAACCGGAGGATATCGAAGACGATGGAGCCCTCCCACACTTTGCCCGGGCAAGCCAAAACATCGCTGCTGCATCAGCCTTGCTTCGAGGGCTCCTGAAGCCCATTACACCCGAGGATCGTCGAGCCCATCGCGAGATCCACATGCTGCTCGAGCACGCGGTGGTGCAGCAGGCGGAGAGCTCATTGTCTCAGTGACGCGAGCTCGACGCCAGTCAGCGCACGCCCTCGGGACAACATGTCAGGGACCTGTCTGTCCACCAGGCACTGTGCGGCAATGGGGGCGTGCCGTGGCCCCGGTGCATGAGCGTCTCGGCCTCCACTGTGACACACGTAACACCCTAGATGCCCATAGTCATAGACAAAGCGCGCGAGAGAGAAGAAGCCGTCCGTGGCTATCACCCTCGTTGTGGCAATGACATCAGCGAGGACCGGAGCCCGAGCCCTGACCTACTAGGACCTCAACCCTTATGTCGACACATCCTCAACACCGCCTTCCCACCGCGGTACCGACCACCGACTAACATCCCAAAATACTCTTGGGAAACAAACCCTAGACTATGGCTCAAGGATTACTGGCTTGCTTGCTAAGTCAGTGGAGCAGATAGTGACAGTTTCATTATCCACAACCTCCCATTGTTCCTGGCCGATTCGGCACAAACATGGTTGGAGCACCTTTCGCCCAACTAGATTCAAAGTTGGGCGGACCTAAAGGAGATTTTCATAGGAAACTTCCAGGGTGCATACACGTGTCCTAGAAACCCGTGAGATGTCAAAAACTACCGACAGAAGTCCAAGGAAACTCTTTATGAGTACATCCAACGCTTCTCTCGGCAGTGCAATGAGGTGCCCGACGTCGCCGACTCCGACGTTATAGGAGCCTTCCTATCCAGGACCACCTGCAACTCTCTAGTTCACAAGCTAGGACGCAAGGGCCCATGAACCACCAAGGAGCTCCTCAACATCACCACCAGCCATGCCTCGGGCGAGGAGGTGGTCAGAGCAATTTTTTACTATCCCAAGGGCAAGGCAAAGCGGGACAAGGACACTGGCGAACGTGCCTCCAACTGCCCCAACAAGAAGAAGAACAAGCAAGGGCACGAGGGCTCATTCGTGGCCACTATCATCCGCAAGGGGGTTGGAAGCCCGTTGATGGTACTCTAGGCCACTTTGAGAAGCTGCTCGAAGGGCCATGCTCGAACCATACCTTCCCCATCAAGCACCTATACAAAGACTGTGCCCTCATGAAGCGGTTCCTGTCCGGTGGCTCCAACAAGGGAGAGCATAGGAAGGAGCGCAAGCTAGCGGTAGACTACACTGAGTGGAAGGACGGTGACTTTTCAATGCTGGATGGCTGCCTCATGATCTTCGGGGGGTCAATGGCCTACAACTCCAAGCACCGCCAGAAACTTACGCACCACGAGGTCTATGTGGCCAAGTCAGCCATGTCTTCCTTCCTTCGATGGTTGGAGTCCGCCATCACCTTTGATTGGACTGACCACCCAAAAAAGCATCCCACAACCGGGAAGATACCCACTCGTGGTCGACCCAATCGTCGGCACGAAGCGGCTCACCAAGGTGTTGATGGATGGTGGCAGCGGCCTTAACATCATGTATGCTGAGACGCTCGACGCCATGGGCATCGACTGGTCGCACATCTAGCCAACCGAGGCACCTTTCCATGGCATCGTGCCTAGAAAGTAGGTCATGCCGCTTGGGCAAATCGATCTGCCCGTCACCTTTGGGAATCCAACCAATTACAGGATGAAGACCCTTACCTTCGAGGTGGTTAGGTTTCACAGGACCTACCATGCCATACAAGGATGTCTATGCTACGCGAAGTTCATTGCCGTCCCCAACTACACCTATCTGAAGTTGAAGATGCCAGGTCCATGTGGGGTCATTACCGTCGGCACCTCCTTCTAGCGTGCCTACGAGTGCGAGGTCGTGTGCTGCGAACACACCACGGCAATTGTCACCTCCGAAGAGCTTGATGGCTCACGCGTCATGCCAAGTCCTTCATTGTTATTGAGGGAGAGCTCTACAAGCAAAGCCACACTAGGATCCTGCAGCGCTGCATCCCCATCGAATAAGGGAAGTACTTGCTGAGAGATATCCTGTAACACCCTCGGTGTTACACCCTAAATCAATTATCAAAACATGTCATGAGCATCATGTTTAGGTGTTAATGCATGTGATAGAAAAAGTTAGATAAATTTCTTGTAACTTAAAATGATCAATAAAAATGCGAAACGAAAGTTGCTCCATGATTCATACAATTAACAAGTAGGGGTGTAAACTAATTTTTGTTGAACAAAAATGCTATAGAACATATATGTGACATGTAAATAAAGTTTGAAGACAAACCTTGTAGATGACAGTGAAATGCTTGCTGTCGAAAAGTGATATTACTAGCTAAAATTTCCACTAGCTTAGAAATCATAAATTAAAATCAAATTCAGCTCAAAACTTAGAAAATTTTCAAGTCTGTCAACAGCTAGACATTGCTATGTTAAGCAAATTATTTTGAGAGATTGGGTAGAGGGTGATGCGGTGTTTTAGCTCGTCTGAGCAGCCTCATGTATAAGTTTGATCGTGGTAAAGTCGGTTTCAGTTTAGAGGCAATGGTTTAGTGGTAGTCACTGCTTTAAAATCCATGCACAACATGTTCTCGGGCTAGCCCTCTGGGCTAGGCATGGTCACCAGGCCGTGGGGGCGTGCCATCATGGCGTTGGCGTGCTCTGTGTGCGCACGTGCGCTGCCGCGCTTGGCTGGCCTGGTTGCCCTGACTTGACCGCGAGGAGCCACCGTTGCTTTGGCTTGCTCGGCTGAGCGGCGCTGCCCCTACCCCGCACACTGTCGCGCTGCCAACCCACCTCGCTCCAAGACGCAGCTGCTATCACTACTGTCGTATCATGTTGTGCTCGCGCCTACCCGCTACATCACACTGTGTTGCTTGCCGCTGCACCATGCTACGTCACTAGGCCACTTTGATGCCACCCGCACGAGGCTAGACCGCCATCGCCATGCCATTTATGGCACTACGGTGTATGGGCCATGTCGGTCGCAAGCATGCACGCCTGACGGTTAGCGTTTGGCGCAGGCCACGCTGGTTGCATCAACTGCGTCCCACCAAGGTTCGCTTCGTCAAGCCATGCCAATGCACCTGCCTGCGAGGGGTCGTCTCCCATCAATTCCAAGCACCCATAGCTCTGTCCTCACAGCCTCTCATCAACCGCCCCTACCCCGCCTTGATTATGGCCATGCCGAGCTCCAATTTTGGAGCTTTGCTCCCACCACCGCGCCATTAAGGCCCAGCCCGCCTCACTGTGGCCAGCTCCAACCTCGCCATCTCGCGTCGAATTGACCGCAACACTAGCCCCACCTAGAACCCCTCTTCATCGTGCGCACCCAAGTCATAGCCCTATAGCCGCCTCCACATCGCTGACACGGCTGTGTCGCTATGGTTCGTCGTTGAGCTCACCGCGCGCACTCGATTAGACTTCCTCGGGGCATCTCCGTCCATGCCACCACAACGGGTAGGATCATGGTGCGTCACTAATGCTTACCCATCACTTCTATTATTTGTTGCATGCTGTGGCTCACCAGAAGACGGTTGCCGCCGCCGTAGGTCGCCCGCCGTCATGGGGAGGTCCTTCTACGGCGTCCCAGCTCGTGCAACCACCGCCCATCGCCTTGTGTTGACCCCCTTGGTGAGATTCAGTCTCTTAGCTAGGTTAGCATGGGTCTCGGGTGCCGACGCTGTTGCCAGTACCATCACTTGCCGCGCCGGAGAGTGCAGGGGAGGCAAGTGACCATGCTGTTGTAAAGAGGAGAGAGTGCAAGGGTCTTTTTGCATAGGTGCTGTCTTTAGGAATAGTAACATAAACGATGGGTTGTTTTGTTCAGAGTCTAGGGGTGCTTTTGCTAATATGTCAGTCTGCACGTGGGCTCCTCGCCGTGGGCCGCCTCCGCATGTGGGCCACGCCCCGTGTAGGCCACGTTGGGCCAATTTGGTTCATATTTTTAGTAAAGAATTAGAAATGATTTTGTATTTTTATTTAAGAACCAGTTTTGTGTAATTAATCTAAAATTATGTAGATGTCCAAAAATTGTGAAATAAATTTTGTTAGACTCCTAAAATTATTCTCTATCTATTGGTGTATTTATTTTGTGCAAATATATGTTGACTTTAGGAGCCATTAAATTAATTAGGATGCTTAATATTATTAGTTTAAATATTGTGGGAATTTTTGTGGCAAAATGGTGATAGCTTTAGCTTTGAAAATTTTACAGTAGCTTCATTGTATTATTATGTGCTCCTGTAATTTTTTTAGCCCTAGAATAGGCTAAGCACTAGGATAGTTAGGTGCTCCTTGTTGTTATATAAGTTAAATCGCTAATAAGAGTAAGATTACTTTTTAGTTGCTAAGTTAATACCTGTTAGATGAATCCATACCTGTTTTGATGGAAATGATAGGTAGTTAGTATCTTTGCCATTAGAGCTAGATTAATTGCTTAGTAGATGTATTCTTATT